>NC_041380.1:95394588-95408740 GCF_002162155.2 Triticum dicoccoides | reverse complement strand
TGCGGGACTCCCTCCGCCGCCTCTCTGTTGCCCCTTCCGCGCCGCCTTGCCCCTCCTCCCTTAAATACCGGGCCCCACCTCTTCCTCCTTCCCCGCATCTCATCGTAACCGCGCCGCACCGCCGCCTTGCCTTCCAACACCGCCGCCGAGCTTCCTCGCCGTCGCCCGCACCTCCCCGCCCACCGCAGCCACCACCACTTCACCACCGCGCCGCGCCGCCCACCCCAGCTACTCCGCCGCCGCCGACGCGCCCCACCGTCGCCGGAGCCACTTCGCCCGCCGCCGCCGGAGACGCGACTCGCCGGACCTCCGCCGCCCCGGTTCGCCCGAACTGCTCCACCGACCCGCCGATCTTTTCCATGGACTGGTATAACCAAACCCTAGATCGGTTTTCTGGTTTCTCTGGTTTTCCATAAAACCCGTTTTTTTATATCCAGTTATTTTGCGAACGTTCACTGTTTAGATCTCCGTAGCGAACGGTTTTCGTCGATTTAGGTTCTGTAGCGAGCGTTCGCTCGATAGATTTTTCTTTTTCTATTTAATTTCAGCCAGGGACCCATCTGTGAATATTTTTTTGCAGATCAGCCCCTGGTTTTCAAACGACTATAACTTTTTGCTCGTTAGTAGGAATTAGACGAAACCAACGCTCACTTCTTTGTTATGATCTCCTCTATCCAGTAATCCAACTCAAACATGTTTCTGAAATTTTAAAATTTGAATTAGATCAGATTTGAATTCAAACTTCGTTTGATCATAACTTGAGTTTCGTAGCTCCGTTTGAGTTGATTCTTTTTGCAAATTGAAGCTCTTGACTTCAACTTTCTAATAAGGCCAAATTCATATAATTTTGGTACTGTTAGAAATTGTTTTATGTTGCAAGAGTTATTTTCTTGGTTTTGACGTTTTCCGAATTGTTTTATTTGTTCTCTTCGATCTTTGAGTGATTGCTTATGTGTGGTTACTATTGCATGCTTACGATAGATTGACCGGAGTGTGACGAGTAGAACTATCAAGAGTTATGAGTGTGAATCATCTTCATCAACATTGCAGGCAAGTTCACACTTTGATCATATTCCCTTCATACCCAGTTTTTATGCATTAGTTTCAACCTCAAACATTGCATGAGTAGGATTGATAACATGTGGGTATTGGGAAGTAGTTGATGAGGTAGGAACCTATTGCCCTGCATTCAAACCTTGGGAGTTACTATTACGTTATGCTTATAGTGCCATGCTATGCTCGTAGACGTGGATTGGGTTTTGAGAGTATTCATGACGGATGTGAGATTGTTAATTGATGGTTTACTTAAGGTGGCAACTTAAACACACATCTGGGTGGATTGAGGCACCTGGTTATTCCAGGATTGCCTGTCTAGGCACCTGGGTAGACCAGGATTGCCTATTTTTTTATGGACCGCCACCCAGGCTCAAAGGGATCATGAGATTTTTCATACTAGAAACTTCTGTGTGCAGCCATAAGCTATTATGGGCTCTAGCATAGTTGATTAAGTCGTGCGAACTCTAACAGGGTAGACTAGCAGATGTAGGGGAAAGTAGGTGTAACGGTCTATCCATCGTAAGGTGCTAGCGCTTCTGAAAGACTATGTCTTGGTCATCCGTCTTCTCAAGCACCATGTAGTGCGAGAAACCAAACGAAGGCGATCGAGTCTTGTGGGGAAAAGTGCGCAAACCTCCGCAGAGTGTATAAACTAATCATGATTAGTCGTGTCCCCGGTTATGGACATCTTGAGTATCTAGTACTTGGATTATCATGTGAATCTCATCATGTTACTTTAAATTAAGTTTGTTGGGTTTAAAGATGTTACTTAATTGGGATTGAGAATGCTGTCAACCATTCTCAATGTTTAACAACCACCATGATAGTTAAATAAAATTTATTCCTTTGCAGTAGGGAAAAATTGGCTTTTCGCAAAAACCTTATAACCATAGAGCTTTTCCACCAGCCAAATATGCATGTAGTGATAGCCTTTATTCATCATTATCCTCTGGTGTGAATTTGCCAGTACATTCAATGTACTGACCCTTTGTGGCTGCAACGTCTCATGTTGCAGGATTATCTTACGTCAAGTAAGTGATACGTTAGGGTTACGATTTCTACACTCAACTTTGCCGTTGGTGTTGATGGGAATCCACAACCTTGTTACTCCGCTATTTTGGATTGAGGTAATAGTATTTTACGTTACTTATACATGTGATTTACCTCTGTTATAAATCCTCGAGTACTGTGTGTGTCAGCATACCAATCCAGGGATGACACTTAAGCACAGAGACTCGATCCATTCGGGTCGGGTCGCTACAAGCATCTTTATTTTCCATAAGATATTTAATAGCAGCATGATCAGTGTGAATAGTTACTTTAGAATCAACAATATAAGGTCTGAACTTATCACAAGCAAATACAATTGCTAAGAATTCTTTTTCAGTAATAGCATAATTTCTTTGAGCATTGTCTAGGGTTTTACTAGCATATTGAATAACATTTAATTTCTTATCAACTCTTTGCCCTAGAACAACACCTACAACATAATCACTAGCATCACACATAATTTCAAAGGGTAAATTCCAATCAGGTGGCTGAACAATAGGTGCAAAGATCAATGCTTTCTTAAGTATTTCAAATGCTTCTACACAATCATCATCAAATACAAATGGTATATCTTTTTGTAATAAATTAGCCAGAGGCTGAGAATTTTTTGAAAGTCCTTAATAAAGCTCCTATAAAATCCGGTGTGACCAAGGAAACTTCTTATACCTTTGATGTCCTTGGGGCATGGTATCTTTTCAATAGCATCCACCTTGGCTTTATCAACTTCAATACTTCTTTCAGAAACTTTATGCCCCAAGACAATACCTTCATTAACCATAAAGTGGCACTTTTCCCAATTCAAGACAAGATTAGTTTCTTCACATCTCTGCAAAACTCGATCAAGGTTGCTCAAGCAATCATCAAAAGAAGATCCATAGACGGAGAAATCGTCCATGAAAACCTCACAAATCTTTTCACAAAAGTCAAAGAATATAGCCATCATGCATCTTTGAAAGGTAGCAGGTGCATTACATAAACCAAAAGGCATACGTCTATAAGCAAAAGTACCAAAAGGGCAAGTAAAAGTAGTCTTTGATTGATCCTTGGCTGACATAGGTATTTGAGAGAAACCAGAATAACCATCTAGAAAGCAAAAATGTGTATGTTTGGATAATCTTTCTAGCATTTGATCGATAAAAGGTAAGGGGTCTTAGTGGCCTTATTTAATTTGCAAAAATCAATTACCATCCTATAACCTGTAATAATTCTTTGAGGAATCAATTCATCTTTATCATTAGGGATGACAGTAATACCTCCCTTCTTAGGGACATAATGGATATGACTTACCCACTGACTATCAGCAACGGGATAGATTATACCTGCCTCAAGGAGCTTTAGTATTTCCTTTTAGGATTCAGCCATCGTTGATGATCACGAACTGGTTTAGCATCTTCTTCCAAATTTATTTTATGTTGACATAGAGTGGGACTAATACCCTTAAGATCATCAAGAGTATACCCAATAGCAGCACGGTGCTTCTTCAGAGTTTTCAATAATCTCTCTTACTCATGCTCTGAAAGGTTAGCACTAATAATAACAGGATATATCTTTTTCTCATCAAGATAAGCATATTTAAGAGTATCAGGCAACGGCATAAGCTCAAACACGAGATCATCCTTGGGTGGAGGAGGATCCCCTAGGATTTCAACAGGCAAATTGTGTTTCAAAATAGGTTCTCGTTTAAAGAATACTTCATCTATTTCCCTTCTTTCATTCATAAACATATCATTTTCATGGTCTAGCAAATATTGTTATAAAGGATCACTAGGAGGTATGGCAATAGAAGCAAGACCAATAATTTCATACTTACTAGGTAATTCTTCTTCACGGTGTTGTCTACTGAATTTAGAGAAATTAAATTCATGAGACATATCATCTAAACCGATAGTAACAACATCCTTTTTGCAATCTATCTTAGCATTAACAGTGTTTAAGAAGGGTCTACCAAATATAATGGGACAAAAGCTATCTTGTGGGGAACCAAGAAAAAGAAAAATCAGCAGGATATTTTTTTCCCACACAAGACTTCAACATCTCTAACAATTCCCATTGGTGAAATAGTATCTCTATTGGCAAGTTTAATTGTGACATCAATATGTTCTAACTAAACAGGTGCAATATCATGCATAATTTCTCTATATAGATCAATAGGTATTGCACTAGCACTGGCACCCATATCACATAAGCCATGATAACAGTGATCTCCTATTTTAACAGAAATAACAGGCATGCCTACCACGGGTCTAGGTTTATCTTTAGCACAAGGTTTAGCAATTCTAGCAGTTTCATCACAGAAATAAATAACATGCCCATCAATATTATCAGAGAAGAGTACAATAGCAATATCAGGTTCAACTTTAATTTGCTCAGGAGGTGTATAAGTTTTAATATTGCTTTTACGAACCACAGTTAAAGCTTTAGCATGATCCTTTATCCTAACAGGGAAAGGTGGTTTCTCAACATAAGAAGTAGGTACAATAGGATCATTATAAGTGATAGTCTTTTCTTCAACTTTAATAGGTGCAGCTACTTTTACTTCTATGGGAGGATGATATTTAAACCACTTCTCCCTAGGGAGAACAACATAAGTAGCAAAAGACTCACAGAAAGAAGCTACTATCTCAGAGTCAAGTCCATATTTAGTGCTAAATTTACGAAAAACATCGATATCCATAAAAGATTTAACACAATCAAACTTAGGTTGTCATACCGGACTCCTTACCTTCGTCGAGGTCCCAATCTTCAGAGTTGCATTTAATTCTTTCCAATAAATCTCATTTGAATTTAATAGTCTTCGTCATAAAAGAGTTGTGGCTTCAGACTTGGAGTTGGGCTGAAGACCATTGTATACAATATCTCCCCAGGGGCCCTTGATGGCATTCTTTTCAACATATTTGGTAGTGACAAATTTGTACTTGAACCATTCCTCTGCCCAATATCTTCGAATCCATTGGATGCGGTTCTTGCATTCCCCATGGGTCTCTTCAGGATCGGACTTGTATAGTTCAAAGAGATCTGGTGGTAGGTCCTTGGCTGTGTCCCCATGGCGCTGTCTGCCGCCCTTTCTTGCTGACTTTTCTGTCACCATGAAGTTCAGACTAAATGGCTTCAGAACTTGCAAAGGCTTCCGTCTGCTGGTCAGATAGGAACTGGCTTCAGGAGAATTGATGTGACGCTGTAAGAACTCTCCAAATGAATGCAGACTATGAGAACCAAGGGATTCTCCCACGGACATGTATGATGACCCACAAGTATAGGGGATCTATCATAGTTCTTTCGATAAGTAAGAGTGTCGAACCCAATGAGGAGCAGAAGGAAATGATAAGCGGTTTGCAGCAAGGTATTCTCTGCAAGTACTGAAATAAGTGGTAACAGATAGTTTTGTGATAGGATAATTTGTAACGAGCAACAAGTAACAAAAGTAAATAAAGTGCAGCTAGGTGGCCCAATCCTTTTTGTAGCAAAGGACAAGCCTGGACAAACTCTTATATAGAGAAAAGCGCTCCCGAGGACACATGGGAATATCGTCAAGCTAGTTTTCATCACGTTCATATGATTCACGTTCAGTACTTTGATAATTTGGTATGTGGGTGGACCGGTGCTTGGGTACTGTCCTTACTTGGATAAGCATCCCACTTATGATTAACCTCTATTGCAAGCATCCACAACTACAACAAAAGTATTAAGGTAAACCTAACCATAGTATGAAACATATGGATCCAAATCAGCCCATTACGAAGCAACGCATAAACTAGGGTTTAAGCTTCTGTCACTCTAGCAACCCATCATCTACTTATTACTTCCCAATACCTTCCTCTAAGACCAAATAATGGTGAAGTGTTATGTAGTCGACGTTCACATAACACCACTAGAGGAGAGACAACATACATCTCATCAAAATATTGAACGAATACCAAATTCACATGACTACTAATAGCAAGACTTCTCCCATGTCCTCAGGAACAAACGTAACTACTCACAAAGCATAATCATGTTCATAATTAGAGGGGTATTAATATGCATATAGGATCTGAACATATGATCTTCCACCAAATAAACCAACTAGCATCAACTACAAGGAGTAATTAACACTACTAGCAACCTACTAGTACCAATCCTGGACTTGGAAACAAGAATTGGATACAAGAGATGAACTAGGGTTTGGAGAGGAGATGGTGCTGGTGAAGATGTTGATGGAGATTGCCCTCTCCCGATGAGAGGAGCATTGGTGATGACGATGGCGATGATTTCCCCCTCCCGGAGGGAAGTTTCCCTGAAAGAACAACTCTGCCGGAGCCCTAGATTGGTTCTGCCAAGGTTCCGCCTCGTGGCGGCGGCGTTTTGCCCAAGGAGATGGCTTATGATTTTTTCCTCACCGAAAGACTCCATATAGCAGAAGATGGCCATCGGAGGGCCACCAGGGGGCCCACGAGGTAGGGGGCGCACCCAGGGGGGTAGGGCGCGCCCCCACCCTCGTGGGCAGGGTGTGGCCCCCTTGGTGAACTTCTTGCGCTTAGTATTTTTTATATATTCTGAAAACGTCTTCCGTGAAGTTTCAGGACTTTTGGAGCTGTGCAGAATAGGTCTCTAATATTTGCTCCTTTTCCATCCGAAAATCCCAGCTGTCGGCATTCTCCCTCTTTATGTAAACCTTGTAAAATAAGAGAGAATAGGCATAAGTATTGTGACATAATGTGTAATAACAGCCCATAATGCAATAAATATCGATATAAAAGCATGATGCAAAATGGACGTATCAATGTACATATGATAGTATTAGAGATGTGAGGGAAGGGGAAGAGGTCATATGCATTCTCAGAAGATTTTGAAGATAAATCAGTTTGAAGACATTAACCTCTTGACGCGAAGACATTCACCTATTTGTTGAGAGTTGGTTCCAGATTTGAACGAATCCAAGAATAGGTACAAGTGAGGAGTCTAACTAATAGTGAAGCATAAGTGAATATTCTAAGCATGAGATGAGATCCAGAACATGATAGACCCAATTTTGTGGTTTTAGAAACCAATTTTGGTGAAGAAGAATGGATCTATCGGATCAAAAGACAGTAAAAGGTAAGTTTTAATTACCACACGAAGAACTACTAGACGGAGTGGAGTTGGAGTTCAATCTTCTGTGCCCTAACTTGGTGACAGAAGACACCTACGATGGCGGCGGAGGAGACGAGGTCCGTGGCCGGCGTGAGGATGGTGCCGGTGAGGTCGCGGTAGCTAAGCGCTTCGTCGCCGGTGTCGTCAAGAGCTAGCGGTGGCGCTAGGCTTTGTGCGAGAGGGAGAGGTGGAAGAAGGGATAATGACCGCGGTGAGGTGTATATTTATAGAGATAGGGACGGCACAATGATATTACGCAGGTTCCCCTGGCGGTTCACATATGAGGGACACGTGGCATGCATGCAACACCTTGGAAGTTGTTTCATGTTCCCACGCACGCCTGGATTGTCGGGTGGTCGTTCCCGCTTCTCCGGTTTTCAGGCAAAAGAGATATAGCATTAAAACAGATTCAATTTTTGTCTCTGTGTCTTCTGCTGACAAGGACACAGAGAAGACAATCGACAGTTTCAATAGAATGCATATGATTTGGATAGATAGAATCTGAGGTAGAAGCATAGAGGGGGTTAGGGTCCGATCACATTCACTTAGATCAAAAGATTCAAACATGAAGACATAGCTATAAGTGAATGCTGTAGAGGACAGAACACCAATGTATATACCAATATAATACCAAGTCAACATTGTGAAGATAAACATGACGTTGAATCAATGTTGAAGACAAACCAAATGCGAAGACTATGCGAATGTGACAACAATAAAAACACTTCAAATAAGAGTTTGGTGGTGGCGTTACCCACCATATAGGAAGTATTAGACCCAGACACGGCGCACAATTATCGTGGCGCTCCGAAGTCAATTTGTGGATTAATGTATTCACACTTAGAGTGTATATCTTCACTATTTGAAGATATACATTACTTCGTTTGTTGCACATCTAAGTCATCACATGCATAAGCGTTAGGATGTGTGTCGAATTACAGGACATCCAAGGATTCTAAGATATTTAGCTCACACCGCAACTTGCAAAACCTTTTCTGATCCAAGGGCTTTGTGAAGATATCTGTCAATTGCCCTTTAGTGTTGACGTGAATGATATCAATATCTTCCTCCATGACATGATCTCTGAGAAAGTGATGACGGATCTGAATGTGCTTTGTCTTCGAATGCTGAACTGGGTTGTTAGCAATCTTGATGGCGATTTCGTTGTCGCAGTAGAGTGGCACATGCTTCAGATGGATGCCATAGTCCTTGAGAGTTTGCTTCATCCACAGAAGCTGAGTGCAGCAAGATCCAGCATCAATGTATTTAGATTCAGTAGTGGAGAGAGAGACACAGTTCTGCTTCTTTGAAGACCAACAGACAAGAGATCGTCCAAGAAAATGACATGTTCCTGATGTAGACTTGTGATCAATCTTGTCACCAGCATAATCAGCATCTGAGAATCCAACTAGATCAAACTCTGAGCCCTTTGGATACCATAATCCTAGTGTTGGGGTGTAAGCCAAATATCAAAGAATTCGCTTCACAGCTAAGTGATGCGACTCCTTTGGTGCCGCTTGGAATCGGGCACACATGCAAACGCTAAACATGATATCTGGCCTAGATGCACACAAATAGAGTAAAGAACCTATCATGGAGCGGTATACCTTTTGATCGAACTCTTTACCATTGTCGTCGGGGCCCAGATGAATTTTGGTCGGCATTGGCGTCATGTATCCCTTGCAGTCTTGCATTCCAAACTTCTTCAAACAGTCTTTGAGGTATTTCTCTTGAGATATGAAGATGCCATTCCTTTGCTAACGGATTTGAAGACCAAGGAAGAACTTCAGCTCACCCATCATGGACATCTGATATTGCTCTTGCATCATGTGTCCAAACTCATCACTGTATCTTTTGTTAGTGCAGCCGAAGATAATGTCATCCACATAGATCTGGCACACAAACAGTTCACCATTTTATGTCTTCGTGAAGAGAGTGGGATCCAGGGAACCAGGTCTGAAGCCTTTGCTCTTCAGGAAGTCTTTGAGGGTGTCATACCAAGCACGAGGGGCTTGTTTGATGCCATACAGTGCCTTGTTGAGCTTGTAAACCATATCAGGATGTTTTGGATCTTTAAAGCCAACTGGTTGTGCAACATACACTTCTTCTTCAATCCCGCCATTTAGAAAAGCACTCTTCACATCCATTTGATATAGGAGGATGTTGTGATGGTTGGCATAGGCTAGTAGAATGTGAATGGCTTCAAGCCTAGCCACCCAAGTGAATGTTTCATCGAATTCAATTCCTTCAACTTGAGTATATCCTTGAGCAACGAGACGAGCCTTGTTTCTTACAACTTGACCATGCTCATCTTGTTTGTTGCGATAGATCCATTTTGTGCCAATGATATTGTGCTTGCGAGGATCAGGACGTTTGACCAGTTCCCATACATTTTTCAGCTCGAACTATTGAAGCTCTTCTTGCATAGCTAGAGTCCATTCAGGTTCCATGAAGGCTTCAGCAACTTTCTTAGGTTCAGATATGGACACAAATGCAAAGTGACCATAGAAATTCGCTAGCCGAGTTGCTCTTGACCAAGTAAGGGGACTAGGTGCATTGATGCTGCCAATTATCTTCTCAATCTGTACTTTATTTGCAACACGAGGATGAACTGGACGAAGATTTTACTCTTGCTGATCATTGTCTTCATCTTCAGCATTTGCTTCAGGCTGAGCAGAGTCTTCAGGTTGATTTGGTGCAGAAATGATAAGTTCCTCTTCAGCCTGTGCCTCTGAAGGTATGATTTCTCCAGTACCCATAAGCTTGATGGATTCAGTTGGTGATACTTCATCTAGCACATTTGGCAGGTGCTCTCTTTGCAAGCCGTTAGTTTCATCGAACCGCACATCCACAGTTTCAACCACTTTATAGTGAAAGAGGTTGAAGACTCTGTAGGAGTGCAGATCCTTTCTGTAGCCAAGCATAAAACCTTCATGTGCTTTCGGTGCGAATTTTGACGTGTGATGTGGATCCTTGATCCAGCACCTGGCACCAAATACTCTGAAGTAGATTACATTTGGCTTCTTACTAGTCAGTAGTTCATATGATGCTTCTTTAGAAGCTTGTGAAGGTAAACCCGGTTATGACATGGCATGCAGTATCAATGGCTTAAGGCTAGAACTTCCTTGGAGTCTTGTACTCATCAAGCATCGTCCGAGTCATCTCAATGAGCGTTCTATTCTTGCGCTCCACGATGCCATTCTGCCGAGGTGTGTATGGAGCCGAGAATTCATGAGTGATGCCCAATGTATCAAGATAAGTGTCGAGGCCGGTGTTCTTGAACTCTATGCCGTTGTCACTTCTTATGTGCTTGATCTTGATGCCATAATTCGTCATGGCACGATTTGCGAATCTTCTAAAGACATCATGCACTTCAGTCTTGTAGAGAATTATATGCACCCAGGTATATCTAGAGTAATCATCAACAATAATGAAGCCATAGAGACAAGCAGTGGTAGTAAGGGTGGAGTAATGAGTAGGGCCGAATAGGTCCATGTGAAGCAGCTCGAAGGGACGTGATGTCGTCATGATTGTCTTCGAGGGATGCTTGCCCCAAGTCATCTTCCAGGCTTCGCAGGCACCACACAAATGATCCTTTTTGAACTTGACGCCCTCAATGCCTACGACATGCTTCTTCTTCGCGAGAGTGTACAAGTTTCTCATGCTAGCATGCCCTAGCCTCCAATTCCAGAGCCATCACTCTGAAGCTTTTGCTAGAAGACGTACTGCCAACTGTGGTCCTGCTGAGAAATCTTCCATGTACAGATCACCTTTTTGCTACCCTTCAAAGACTAGAGACTTGTCAGATTCCATTAGAATAAGGCAATGATATTTTCCAAATATCACAATCATGTTCAAGTCACAAAGCATGATAGAGATTAAGTCAAAACCAAGGGATTCAACAAGCATCACTTTATCAATGTGTTGATCCTTTGAGATTGCAACTCTACCTAGACCCAATACCTTGCTTTTACCAGTGTCAAAAAATGTGACATGAGTCTTGTCAGATGGACGTAAGGTTGAGTCCATGAGAAGACTTTGATCACTAGTCATGTGGTTAGTGCATCCACTATCAATAATCCATTCTGAAGCAGCTGGTGTCATACCCTATAGTGCAGTTAGGGGGATAGACTTCACGAAGAGTATTGTGAAGCATAAAAATTTGTCAAGCAAGTGGATTATGAAAGCTCAGATCCAAGTTAGGACTGATAGGATTACTAGAAAGCGATTCAGAAACGAAATACATAATAAGATCATTTGGGCATTTTATCTTGCGCCCCACAAGATGTTTTAGGTCCCCAGCAATAGCATTTGACGCCTTTGATTTCCGGCTGGAGACCTTTCCCTGCAAAAGAGAGTTAAGTTTTCTTAACCACCCACATCTTCAGGGGTGGCTTCGAAGCAGTGAGTCTAAGTGCAGCATCTGGGAACTTTGGCTTTGGAGTCCTAGCAAATAGTCTTGCAGGAGGTGAATAATACTCATAAGAATAAGAAGAATAGTTCTTGGTCTTATGAACATGGCGGTTTGATGAAACACACTCATATTCATAGTCCTGAGTATGGCTTCCCTGCAAAACATTTGTGTTAGGGTGACTCTGGTGAGCCCTCTGTCTATATGAAGCCTTTGGACCATGTGAAGCCTTTGGTCTAGGGTTTGTCTTCGTCCCAGGTGGTGTCATGATGACATTCACCTGAAGATTTTGAAGACAACTCTTGGGCACCTAGATCTTCTTCAAAGGTGGTCCATTCGTGCAGTTAGTACCAATATACCTGGCAAACACTTCACCATTCTGATTCTTAAACAGTTTATAGTTTGCATCAAAGGATTCATCAATGATAATCGGGTTAGTACAAGTGAAGCCGGATAAGGTAGATGGATCCACTGAAGGTCCCTTTGCAGCAACCCATGTGGTTTTGGGGTACCTCTCAGGCTTCCAGTAAGAACAATCAACGTTCATTTTCCTTTCGAACCCATGTAGCGACCAGACCTCAAATAGTCTGATCTCTGTGCATAAGTGTCAGCCCTCGATCGGTAATGCTGACACACACAGTACTTGAAGGATTTATAACAGAGTAGCAATCACACACTTATTACATCAAATGTATCAAAAGAGAACTTATTAGAATAAATATGTCTTAAGGCCATCTAATTACGATAACAGCGGAAGGCTTGGAAGATAAAGTGAGTCCATCAACTCCAATGACATCACTGAGTGAAAGATCACGACCTAAGGCTCCTTTCTCATTGTCTGAAAAGTCGGCAACATGATACATTGCAGCCCGAAAATGGGTCAGCACATGGAATATGCTGGCAAGGTAATACAAAAGAGTAATGAACAGAATAATGCTATCACTACATGCATATATGGCTGGTGGAGGTTGTATGGTTAATATGTTTTGCGAAAAGCCGATTTTCCCTACTGCAAAGGAATAAGTTTTATTTAACTATCATGGTGGTTGTTGAACATTGAGAATGGTAAACCCCATCTCAATCCCAATTAAAAGTAATTAATAACCCAAACAAATTATATAATTAAGTGTGATGAGATCCACATGATAATCCAAGAACCAGATACTCAAGATGTCCATAACCGGGGACATGGCTAATCATGATTAGTTTGTACACTCTGCAGAGGTTTGTGCACTTTTCCCCACAAGACTCGATCTCCTCTGTTGGATTTCTCACACTACATAATGTTTGAGAAACAGATGACTGAGACACAGTCTTTCCGAAGAGGTCCCTTAACCGATAGATAGGCCGGTACACCTACAATCCCCTACATCTACTAGCCCATCATGGAAAGGTTTCCCACAACTTACTCAACTATGCCAAAGCCCATAATGGCATGTGGCTGCACACAGAAGTTTCTAGCATGAATAATCTTATGATCCCTTTGAGTCTGGGTGAAAGTCCATAGGAGAATCACACGGTACCCCGGGATTTCCAAAAAAATACAGGCAATCACTAGAATTCCCCAGGTGCCTCAATCCACCCAGATGTGTATTAAAGTTGCCACCTTAAGTTGAACCATTAAATAACAATCTCAAATCTTTCATGGATTCACTCACCCAATCCACGTCTACGAGCATAGCATAGCAATATAAGCAACGTAGAAGTAACTCCCAAGGTTTGACAATAAACATGACAATAGGTTCCTACCTCATCAACTACTTCCCAATACCCACAATTTAATTCAGATCCTAACCATGCATTTGTTTGAGGATTGATCTAATGCAATAAAAGTGGGTAGTAAAGAGGTATGATCAAAGTGTTACTTGCCTTGTTGATGATCCGCGAAACCTAGAGACTCATAGTAGCATGCTTCGCACTCTGGTACTCTATCGCAAACAAACAAGCATACAATAAGCAATCATGCAAAGGCACGGGTAAAACTCAAATAAGAGATCTAACGAGAAAGTTCTACTTAAGAACTCCGGTTTGCAAAAAGAATCAAGTCAAACGAAGCAACAAAACTCAAACGACGAAAGAAACAAGCTTCATTTACTAATCTGGACTAAATTCAAATTTTAGAGTAGCAAAATCTTGTTTAAGTTGGTTAAACAAAAAGAGGGTTTTGAGACGAAACTCTAGGCGCTTGAATTGCCCGATTCCGATAAACGAGCGAAAAGTTATACTAAAACGGAAATCGGATTAGAAATCATGATCAAAAATAATCGCAGAAAAATCCGAGAAAAAGAAAAACTGACGAACATGCTACGAACGAACGTTGGCTGTCTGCGGCTAACGAGTGAACACCGTTCGTTAAAACAAACGTATGGACGAACGTCTGCCAAAAACCCATCTATTCTAAAAAATGAAAACTAAGGTTTTCTGAAAAAACGAATCGATTTTCTCTCAAAAACCGGCGGCGGCGGGGCGTCTACCTCGGCGGGGCTCCGGCGAGATCCGGCAGCTCCGGTGGGGCGGCGGGCTGCT
>NC_041380.1:95379163-95394103 GCF_002162155.2 Triticum dicoccoides | reverse complement strand
GGCGGCGCTGGCGGCAGGGTTTGGCGTGGCGGCTCGGGTGGTGGGGGTCGGTGGCGGTGGTATTTAAGAGGAGGGGGCGACTGGCTTGGGGGTGGGGCCGTCTCGGGAGGCGTGCTCCTCCCTGACTCAGGCGGCGGCGGCGGCGGCTTCGCCCGAGACTCCGGTCCCAAGCCGGTGCGGGAAACGGCGCCGATGCGGGCTTGGCCCGGCTCGGCTGGGCCTTCGGCCCAGTCGGGCGCGCGAACATTTTTTTAAATAACTTTCCACCGAAAATAAATCCTAGAAAATAAATAAAAATCTAAAAATGCCAAAACAAATTTTCACCGTCTAAATAAAATATTTAGAACAAGACGAACATTTTCTTGGCCCTAAAATGCAATTTTGAAAACGTGCAATTTTTCTAATTCAAATAAAATTGCAATAAAATCCAAATAAAATATTTATTTGGTTTTTAATATTTTCCTCTAATATTTCATCTATTTTGGAGAAGTCATTTTATCTGCTCTCATATATTTTTATTTTTGAAATATTAGGAAGGGAAAATAATCAAAACCAAATGATCCTCCTTTCAAAATTTGAGAAAACTCAAATATGGAAATAACGAAATCCCAAACTCTCTCCGTGGGTCCTTGAGTTGCGTAGAATTTCTAGGATCAAGCCAAAATGCAATAAAATATGATATGCAATGATGATCTAATGTATACCATTCCGAATTGAAAATTTGGAATGTCACAACCCAACACCCTCTTTCCTAGGGTTTCGGTACAGAATCTGTTTCTTGAGGACATCACATAGTGTCTGATGCCCTTTGAGACTCTTGTACATTCCTGTCTCAAGAAATGTCTTCAACCTGGCATTCTCATCAGCAATAGTAGTGGTATCCTCAGTAGAGGGGTTAGTTACCAGATCAGCAGTTGAAGATATTGCAACAGTAGTAGCAGTAGAACATCCAGCAACAAAAGAAGCATTATCACGCTCAAGGCATTTTAGACATGGTGGTTCAAATCCTTCCTAAGCGGGACTGATCTGTTGAGCGCGAAATGACTCGTTCTCCTTTTGAAGATCTTCATGAGCCGCTCTAAATTTCTCAAGTTCTTGCTTCCTTTCAAGATAGTCATAGGAAAGCTTTTCATGAGTTTTGAGAGCGTTTCATGACGACTTTCAAGTTCCTCGTACTTAACATGAAGATTTTTAATGTCTTCAATTAAGGACCGAGTTCGAGTCATTTCCGCGTCCAATAGGTCATCGCTTTTGTCTAACAGTTTTTGAATATGTTCCATAGCAGTCTGTTGCTGTGTAGAAATTTTAGCGAGTGTTTTGTAGCTAGTTTAGATTTACATTAGTCATCTTCACTAGATGTTTGATAGTGAGCATCGCGTGAGTTTACCTTGGCACCACGTGCCATGAAGCAGTAGGTGGGAGCAGAGTCATCCTCGTTAGCATCAGCATTGGTGAAGAGGCCATCGTCTTCAGTATCGAAGATGGACTTGGTGACATATGCTGAAGCTAAAGCCAGGCTTGCCATGCCTGAATCAGATTCCTCCTCAGACTCCATCTCCACCTCCTCAGATGCAGACTCCTCCTCTGAATCCATTTCCTTGCCTACAAACGCACGACCCTTGCTAGATGAGCTCTTCTTGTGTGATGAAGACTTCGATGAAGACTTGGAAAAATACTTTGACGATTTCTTCTTCTTCTTTTCACCAGACTCATATTCCATGCTCTTCTTCTTCTTGTTGTTCTCATTGTCCCATTGAGGACATTCAGAGATGTAGTGACCAGGTTTCTTGCACTTGTGGCATGTTCTGTTCTTGTGGTCACGGTAGGAAGTTCCATCATTTCTTGAGCTGGATCTTGAAGACTGTCTGCAGCCTTTCTTCCTGGTGAACCTTTGGAACTTCTTCACAAGCATGGCAAGTTCCTTTCCAATGTCTTCAGGATCCTCAAAACTGCAGTCAGATTCTTCTTTAGATGAGGAAACGGCCTTTGCCTTCAAAGTGCAAGTTCGGCCATAGTTGGGACCATAGATATCTCATTTCTCGGATAGCTAGAACTCATGTGTGTTGAGACTTTCAAGTATGTCAGACAGATCGAGAGTCTTGAAGTCAGGGCGTTCTTGAATCATCAGGGCCAGGGTGTCAAATGAGCTGTCGAGTGATCTCAAGAGTGTCTTGACGATTTCATGCTTGGTGATCTCAGTGGCGCCGAGTGCATGAAGCTCATTTGTGATGCCAGTGAGGCGATCAAACGTTAGCTGAACATTCTCATTGTCGTTTCTCTTGAAGCAGTTGAAGAGATTGCGAAGAACACTGATCCTTGAGTCTCTATGGGTTGATGTGCCTTCATTGAGCTTAGAGAGCCAGACCTAGACTAGCTTCGCAGTTTCCAGAGCACTCACACGGCCATACTGTCCTTTGGTCAGATGACCACAGATGATGTTCTTGGCAGTAGAATCTAGTTGAATGAACTTCTTGACATCAGCTGGGGTGATGCCTTCACCAGCCTTGGGAATGCCGTTCTTGACGACATGCCAGAGGTCAACATCAATGGCTTCAAGATGCATGCGCATCTTATTCTTCCAGTAGGGGTAATCAATGCCATCGAAGACAGGGCACGCAATGGAGACTTTCATTAACCCTGCAGTCGACATAGCTAAAACTCCAGGTGGTTAAACCGAATCACACAGAACAAGGGAGCACCTTGCTCTGATACCAATTCAAAGTGCTAGTTATCGACTAGAGGGGGGTGAATAGGCGATTTTTATGAAAGTCTTCAATACATGGGGGTTTTGAAGACAAACAGTAGAAATGAACCTATTAACGTGCAGCGGAAGGTAGACTACACAAGACAAGCCATAGTCAAGTAAGCAATGAAGTGAAAGTACAAAGACTATCAACACCTAGGTAGTATGGATCAAGATGGAAGATAGTATGATTCGAGACAACAACAGTCTTCACTCAGTGAAGTCAATCATATCATGCAAGCAGACAATGACTTCACAAAGACAAACTGTAAGTAAAGAGAGAGGTACGGATAGAACTAGTTGCTTGGTGAGGATAGGTATTTGTTGGACCAGTTCCAGTTGTTGTGACAACTGTACGTCTGGTTAGGGAGGCTGAGATTGAACTTAGAAGACCGTGTCTTCACCTTATTCCCCTTGACTCTAGTAAGTCTTCAAGGTATACTTCCAAACCTTCACAGACTTCGTTCACCGGCGATCCACAATGACTCTTGGATGCTTAGAATGTGACGCCTAACCGGCTGGAGGATTCACAGTCCTCAAGTGTAATAAGTCTTCAGATCACATAGACAGAAAGATATCAGTGATGCCTAACACTCTTTGGCTCTGGGTGTTTAGGGCTTTGTCCTCGCAAGGATTTCTCTCTCAAAGGCTTCGGAGGTGGGTTGCTCTCAAACGACAAAAGCCGTGCACTAACTCTGAGCAGCCACCAATTTATGGTGTAGGGGGTGGCCTATTTATAGCCACGAGGCAACCCGACCTGATTTGTCTGAAATGACCCTGGGTCACTAAGGAACTAACACGTGTATGACGGTCAGATTTCAAACACACACGACAGCTTGACTTGGGCTACAAGTAAAGCTGACTTATCCAGCTCTGGATAAGATTTGCTCTCATTGTCTTCGCTCGAAGACATAGGATTTGGTTGAGCATCACTTCAGTCACTCTGACTTTGTTCACTTGGACCCCACTTAACAGTACGATGGTTCCTATGACTAAACAAAGAAGAAAAGGAAACTACGAAACAACTATGTCTTCGCAATCCATAGTCTTCATACAATGTCTTCTCATGTCATAGTCTTCAATGTGAAACTCTTCACAGACTACTATTGTCTTCAATGTCTTCACACATTTTTAGGGGGTCATCTCTGGTAGGTATAAACTAAATCAATGAGGGACTACTACCTGTGTTATCCTGCATATTCTCACAAACACATTAGTCCCTCAACCAGGTTTGTCGTCAATACTCCAAAACCAACTAGGGGTGGCACTAGATGCACTTACAGAAACTCATATGATGGAAAATAGAACTTGTATGATGGAAAATAGACCCGGGGGCCATAGGTTTCACTAGAGGCTTCTCTCAGGATAGCAAATAAATACGGTTGGTGAACAAATTACTGCTGAGCAATTGATAGAAAAGCACAAAGTTATGACGATATCTAAGGCAATGATCATGAATATAGGCATCACGTCCATGTCAAGTAGACCGAAAAGATTCTGCATCAACTACTATTACTCCACACATCGACCGCTATCTGGCATGCATCTAGAGTATTAATTTCATAAAGAATGGAGTAACACATTAAGCAAGAGACATGATGTAGAGGAATTAACTCAAGCAATATGATGAAAACCCCATCTTTTTATCCTCGATGGCAAAAATACAATACGTGCCTTGCTGCCCATACTGTCACTGGGAAAGGACACCACACGATTGAACCCAAAGCTAAGCACTTCTCCCATTACAAGAAAAAATAATCTAGTTAGCCAAACCAAACCAATAGTTCGAAGAGAATTACAAAGATATCAAATCATGCATAAAAGAATTCAGACGAGATCCAAATAATATTCATAGATAAGCTGATCATAAATCCACGATTCATCGGATCTCGGCAAACACATCTCAAAAGAGTATTACATCGAATAGATCTCCAAGAACATCGAGGAGAACATTGTATTGAGAATCAAAGAGAGAGAAGAAGCCATCTAGCTACTAGCTATGGACCCATAGGTCTGAGGTGAACTACTCACGCTTCATTGGAAGGGCAATAGAGTTGATCTAGAAGCCCTCCGTGATCGAACCCCCCTCCGGCAGGTTGTTGGAGAAGGCCCCTAGATGGGATCTCACGGGTACAGAAGGTTGCGGCGGCAGAAAAGTGTTTTCGTGGATGCTTCTGGTGGTTTGGGGATATAAGAGTATATATATAGGCGAAAGAATTAGGTCAGGAGGTGCATGAGGGGCCCACAAGGGTGGGGGCACGCCCTACCCCTCTAGGTGCGCCCTCCATCCTTGTGGCCACCTCATGGCTCTTCTGACTTCATCTCGAAGTCTCCTGGTCCAAGAAAAATCATCACAAAGGTTTTATTCCATTTGGTATTCCATTTCTGCAAAACTCAAAAACAAGGAAAAATAGGAACTGGGCTCTAGGTCAATATGTTAGTCCCAAAAATAATATAAAATAGCATATTAATGCATATAAAACACCCAAGAAAGATAATATAATAGCATGGAACAATAAAAAATTATAGATACGTTGGAGACATATCAAGCATCCCCAAGCTTAATTCCTGCTTGTCCTCGAGTAGGTAAATGAAAATACAGAATTTTGATGTGTAATGCTACCTAACATATTTGTCCATGTAATACTTCTTTATTATGGCATGAATTTTCATATCTGTATTATTCAAAACAAAATTTTAATATTGACATAAAAACAATAATACTTCAAGCATTCTAACAAGGCAATTATGTCTTCACAAAATAAAATGGCCAAAGAAAGCTTATCCCTACAAAATAATATAGTCTGGCTATGCTCTATCTTCATCACACAAACTATTCAAATCATGCACAACCCCGATGACAAGCCAAGCAATTGTTTGATACTTTTTATGTTCTCAAATCTTTTCAACTTTCACGCAATACATGAGCGTGAGCCATGGACATAGCACTATAGGTGGAATAGAAGGTGGTTGTGGAGAAGACAAAAAGAGGGAGATAGTCTCATATCAACTAGGCGTATCAACGGGCTATGGAGATGCCCATCAATATTTATCATTGTGAGTGAGTAGGGATTGCCATGCTACGGATGCACTAGATCTATAAGTTTATGAAATATCAAAAAGAAAACTAAGTGGGTGTGCATCCAACTTGCTTGCTCATGAAGACTTGGGGCAATTTGAGGAAGCCCATCATTGGAATATACAAGCCAAGTTTTATAATGAAAAATTACCACTAGTATATGAAAGTGACAAAATAGGAGACTCTATATCATGAAGATTGTGGTGCTACTTTGAAGCACAAGTGTGGAAAAAGGATAATAACATTGCCCCTTCTCTCTTTTTCTCTCATTTTATTCTTTTCTCCTTTTTATGTGCCTTCTTTTTTTATTTGGCCTTTATTTTTTTATTTATTATTTCCTCACGTGGGACAATGCTCTAATAATGAAGATCATCACACTTTTATTTACTTACAACTCGATACTAGAACAAAATATGACTTTATATGAATGCCTCCGGCGATGTACCGGGATGTGCAATGAATCAAGAGTGACATGTGTAAAATATGAAGGTGGCTTTGCCATAAATACGATGTCAACTACATGATCATGCAAAGTAATATGAGAATGATGATGTGTGTCACAATAAACGGAACGGAGGAAAGTTACATGGCAATATATCTTGGAATGGCTATGGAAATGCCATAATAGGTAGGTATGGTGGTTTTTTTGAGGAAGGTATATGGTGGGTTTATGGTATCGGCAAAAGTTGCTGATAACCCACAAGTATAGGGGATCGCAATAGTTTTTGAGGGTAGAGTATTCAACCCAAATTTATAGATTTGACACAAGGGGAGCCAAAGAATATTTGTAGGTATTAGCAGCTAAGTTGTCAATTCAACCACACCTAGAGATTAATTATCTACAGCAAAGTGATCAGTAGCAAAGTAGTTCGATAGTTTTGATAGTAGTAGCAGCAGTAGTAACAATAACAACGATAGCAGTGATTTGTAGCAAGTGTAACAGTGATGATAGCAGTAGTAACTTAGCAGAAACAATAAGGATAAATTCGTAGGCATTGGATCGGGGACTTGTTGCATGATATTCATCATGAGATAGTTATAACCTAGGGCGATACGGCACTAGCTCCAGTTCATCGATATAATGTAGGCATGTATTCCGTAAATAGTCATACGTGCTTTATTAAAAGAACTTGCATGACATTATTTGTCCTACCCTCCCGTGGCAGCGGGGTCCATATTGGAAACTAAGGATATTAATGCCTCCTTTTAATAGAGAACCGGAACAAAGCATTAACACATAGTGAATACATGAACTCCTCAAACTACGATCATCACCGAGAGTGGGCCCGATTGTTGTCACTCCGGGGTTGCCGGTTCATAACAATAGTAGGTGACTGTAACTTGCAAGATCGGATCTAAAACATGGATATAATGATGAATTCATAAACGGTTCAGATATGAAATCATGGCACTCGGGCCCAAAGTGACAAGCATCAAGCATGGCAAAGTCATAGCAACATCAATCTAAGAACATAGTGGATACTAGGGATCATGCCCTAACAAAACTAACTCGATTACATGATGAATCTCATCCAACTCCTCACCGACCAGCGAGCCTACAAAGGAATTACTCACTCCCCATGGGGAGCATCATGGAATTGGCGATGGAGAAGGGTTGGTGATGACGAAGAACGAAGATCCCCCTCTCTGGAGCCCCAAACGGACTCTAGATCCGCCCTCCCGATGAAGAACAGGGCTTGGCGGCGGCCCCATCTTGTGGATCGCAATAATTCTTTATTCCTTGTTTTTTTGGAATGATGTAATTTTATAGTATCAGGGGGCATCAGTGGGGCCACCAGGTGGGTACGACCCACCTGGGCACGCCAGCAGAGGGGGCGTGCACTAGTGGGTTGTGCCCACCCAGGGCCCCTCTTCGGTGGGTCTTGGCTCCAGAAATTCATATTATTAGTATAAAAAATACTAAAAAAGTTTCGTTCCATTCTGAGAACTTTTATTTCTACACAAAAACAACACCATGGTAGTTCTGTTGAAAATAACGCCAATCTGGGGTTAGTTTCATTCAAATCATGCAACTTAGAGTACAAAACAAGAGGAAAAACATGAGAAAAGGTAGATACATTGGAGACGTATCAACTCCCCCCAGCTTAAACCTTTCCTTGTCCTCAAGCAATTCAGTTGATAAACTAAAGGGTCTTTTACATCTGTATCCCTAACTCGAACCCACTGCTCACATTTGCCCCTAATTCGCAAGCCTGCTCAAAAATACCCCTCCGCCGTCATGTTCCCTTATAGAATTGCCCTTCTGTGTCGTTTCCGTCCAGTCAAGGCTGTTTGACTGGTAAGCGGCCGTTTCTTTGACATTTTTGCCCCTCCGTCCTTACACCTGGGCCCAGGTCACTAGTTCACTCTCTCTCCCTCTCATTCTCTCGCCCGAGCCGCACGCTCTCTCTTTCTCCCCCAAATCGCCTCCCGCCGTAACCCTAACCCTAGCTCGCTCACTCCAACTCGCAAGGCTCGATCTCCTGATGGCAGCCATGGTGGAGCTTCAGATTTGACTCTGCGCAACACTCTACTACTACGGCGGCGGCGGCGGCGGCGAACGAGGGAGCACACCGCAGCCACAGAAGCATGCTTCAGCGGGGTAAGTTTCTCTTCTAATCTGGCGGAGTCTCATGCCATTTGTAGTTCAATTTGAGATTTGTTGACCTAGTTCATAGTGCTCATGGCGTTGGGATCTGTCTCTGTTTTCCATGGTCATCGTAGGATCGACCCTGATAGAGCAGTTGGGATGGAATGTAGAATGGAAACCACACTTCTAGCTAGAGCTAGCACAAAATCAACCAATACAGGATTCTCTTTTCCTTTTGTTGCTGACAATCAATGGACTTTTAATCAGTTTAGATCTGCCATATGTGCTCAATATCCATGGGGTCTATATGATGCAGTGGAATTCAGGTACTGGGACATTGACAAAACAGCTTGGGTCCCTGTCCAGTGTGATGATGAGCTTGGTATCATGTTTGCAATACATGATTATTTCCCTGCTAAACTAGAAATCAGTGTCATACAAAGGAAGAGAGGAGAGCAAGAGAGCAGAGGAACAAAATCTCAGTCTAGGTCTAGAGATAAAGGTAGGACCAGCCAATCAAGGGGCAGGAAAAAATGCTCATAGTAGAGGCAGCAGCAGTTCCATGCAGGCACCAGGAACACCTACTGTAGAAGTTCCTAAGAATGCAGGTCCCTCTCAGAGTAGAGATTCAGTTGACCCCTATACTGAAGAGGGACTACCAGATGATTGGCCAAGTGATGATGAGGATGAAAAGTTGTTTCCACAGTTTGTAACAAGGAAGAAGGGCAAGGAGAAAGATGATGAGGGGGAAGATTATGTTCCACCCCCTAAAGGCATGTTTGCTGAGGCAGGTGAAGATGAGAAGGAGGAGGAGAGGGACATGAGATACTCTGAAACATCTGATGAGGAAAGACCAGATGTGCAATACAATAGAGATGATCCTTCTTTGGAACAGGGAACAATATTTTCCAGTGCTTTAGACTGTAGAAATGCTCTTGCAACCTTCTCAATAAAGACTGAAAGTGAATTTGTGATAGACAAGAGTGACAGTACTAGGTTGACAATGCATTGTGCTTATAAGAGGTGTCAATGGAGGATGCATGCCTCCTTAATGAGACATAGCACACTGTTTCAGGTATCTAATATATAGCAACTAACATTGCATTGTGCTTATAGTTAGCAGCATTGATACTGTATTTTGTTTTCTTGTTGCAGTACATAGGTTCTAACATGTGTCTGAACTTTCATGAATGCAGGTTAAGGTGAACAAAACTGCTCACACATGTCCCAATGTGAACAGGAGAAAAAGATTAAAGTCAGCTAAGAGTAGATGTGTTGCTGATGTTGTGAAGACCTGGGTTTTAGAGGATTCAGAAGTGGGACCAACAGAATTGCAAAATTTTTTGAAGAAGAAGTATGGCCTGGCAGTTCCATATATGAGAGTATTCTATGGGAAGCAAATGGCACTTCACAATATCTATGGTAAGTGGGTTGACTCTTTCCAGTTACTGTATACCTTCAAGGCAGAAGTGGAGAAAGCACCTCCTGGTAGTGTAGTTACCATTGATAAACACACTGTGCGATACAAACTAAATGGGAAGAGTAGACAGAAAGAGTGCTTTAGAAGAGTATTTGTTTCTTTCAAAGCATGTTGGCAAGGTTTTTTGAATGGATGTAGGCCTTATCTTGCAGTAGATGCCACTGCATTAAATGGAAGATTTAGAGGGCAACTAGTTAGTGCATGTGCTATGGATGCTTGCAATTGGATCCCAGTTAGGGCAAAATCTGCTCCATTGCAAAACAGGGCCCCTGGTAGACCTAGGAAGACAAGAATTAGGGCAAAATCTAAGGGAAAAGGACTTGGAGGAAGGAGAAAGAAATGTGGCAGGTGTGGAAGGCTTGGCCATCGTGTCACTCATTGCAAGGAATCCATTGACCCAGCTTTTGGGGAAGAAGAGCACCGGGGGGCTGAAAATGCAACAGATGATCATTTAGATGCTGAAACAGATGCTGAAAATGCTACTGAGGTTGAAACAGATGCTGAAAATGCTACAGAGGTTGAACCTGATGCTGAAAATGCTATAGAGGTTGAACCTGATGCTCCAATTGCTACAGATGCACCAACAGTGTCATCTGCTGTAAGGTGCAACTGCTATAGATGTTCTCATTTCAATTTTTGCTTCATTTGATGTTCTCATTTCCTTTTTTGCTGCATTTAATGTTCTCATTTCAATTGTAGCCCAAGGAAGAACTACAAAAGGGCAGCTGATAGAGGGATGTCACCAGCCAAGAAGAGGCTCAAGTTTGCACCAGATCCTACAGTAGGATCTGTAACTGGAAGCAACCAGCTAAGCAAAGAAGTGAGCAAAACTGTCACCACAAGGAGGAGTTCAAGGCTCTTAACTAACCCTGCTTGCAACACCAGGAGCAAGAAGATGAAAGACCTGTGACTGGAATCATTTAGGGCACTGTTGTTTTTGTTCTTCAACAACTATTTGTGAACTTGTTAGCTGCTACCTTAAGTGTGTGATGCTGAAATTATGAACTTATGTAATGGTGAACTTGTGAGCTACTATCTTGAATGTGCAATGCTCCTTTTGTGACCTGCTAGTTTGGAATATTATGTGAGATGCTATCTTGTGAGATGCTACTTTCAAATATTTTTGTGAGCTCCTATTTTGTCACAACAGATCATTTGTTCAAATATTTCAATCTATGCTATTTCAGTCATTGATCAAAGCAAGATTCTTGAGTCATTTCCAAATAGCAACATCACAACATTCCCAAATCACAGCATTGTCCTGTGATAATACATACCCACACCAAGCTCCATCACAACATACACTACAAAGAGAAATCCATTTAGTATGGATTATTAGACCACCCAGAAACAAATGTGGCCACAATGCTAATACCAAGAACTATGATAAATCCCCATGCTTGCATAAGCTCGTTCCTCTTTTTCATCTTCAGCTTCAGTTTCTTGTTCTTCTCGGTTAGATATATCACCCTCCTCTCTAAATCATGAGATTTTAGCCAGCTCTTCTCCAATCCTACATGAAGCTCCTCAAATGCACGAGAAACACGTTCGGTCGATGGCGGGTCAATCCATACAACCCACTCACATTCATCAGGAAGCTGCAAAATCAATGATCGAATTAGAAAGAGGGGAAAGAGCAGAATCGAATCAAGCTTAAAAGCCAAACACTTACATCAAGAGGGCAGCCGAGAAACCTTCTGCCGGAGCTTGCTCCTCCCCAGGCGACACGACGAGCGGGAATAAGCCCGTGGCCAGGGCACCGCTGCATCGAGCGAACCTCAAGGCCATAGAATGTCAGATCGGGGATGTAAAACTCCGATTGAAACTGAACTATACCGACATCATCAACCTAACAGCAGCAAAAAAACCCAAATTGATGAACCCTAATTTCGCAATATGCCCATATCTCCCCCAAATCAACACTGAAACTTACATTGGCGGCCACCGACGAGCTCGTAGAAGACATCCCCGCCGTGCCCGCCGTAGACATTGCTCACCACGCCGTGCTTGACCTGCCCCTCTCTCTCCGACCGCGGAAATGCCCAATCCAGTACGTGCTAAAAAATGCCCCTATCGTCGCGAGGAAGAAGAAAGAGGGGAGAGAGAGTGAACCGGTTAGTTGGGCCCAGATGTATGGCAGGAGGGGCAAAAATGTCAAAGAAACGGCACGTTAGCGGTCAAACAGCCTTGACTGGACGGAAACGGCTCGGAGGGGCATTTCTATAAGGGCACATCACGGCGGAGGGGCATTTTTGAGCAGGCTTTGGAATTAGGGGTATATCTGATTAGGTGGTTCGAGTTAGGGACAGAAATGCAAATGGCCCTAAACTAAAAGTTTGAAAGAAAAACTTTTATGAATTCTTTTGCTCTTGTTTGCATAAATAAGCTTAAACAACACCCAGGTTTTCAGCCAACATTATTAGTAACCATGTAAACAATAACTCTTCAAGATTATGATGATTCATATCAATGACATTATCAGCTAGTGAGCAATAATAAGATATCTGAACCAGCAACACGTTGTCAAAACAACCATGATATAATATGAAAATAATGGTATCTCGCTAGCCCTTTCTGAGACAGCAAAACATAAATGCAGAGCACCTCCGAAGTTCAAGCAGCGACTAAACATTGTAATTCATGGTAGAAAAGATCCAGTCACGATGCACCCAACATTAGCTATACACAATGCATAAATCATGACCGATGTGCTCTACTCAGTTTCTGGCGCTTGTTTATAGAAGGTGATGACACAACATAAAAGTAAATAGATAGTCCCTTCGCAGAGGGAAGCAGTGATTTGCAGAGGTGCCAGAGTGTAATTTTTAAAACAGAGATAAATGGAATTTTGAGACATAAACCCTTCTCATTCACTTCATGACCATCAGTTATCAACATCTTCCATGCTAAGCACGCTAGTGGCGGTTCCCAAGTGATAAAAGTAAAGGTTTACTCCCCCTCCATGTAACATCCCAAATTTTCAATTTGGAATGTTATACATAGGTCACCCATGCATATCATATTTTATTGCATTTTTGTTTTGCAACCCTCAAAATCCTAAGAAACTCAAGGACCCTCGAAGAGAGTTGGGGATTTCCCTGGTTTTCATATTTGATTTTTATCAAATAATGAAACGAGGATTTGGATTTTAATTATTTTTCCTTCCTAAAAATATTTCATATTAAAATATATGAGAGGAGATAATATGACTTCTCCAAAATAATTGAAATATTGGAGGAAAATATTAAAATCATTTATTAGATTAGATTTTATTTGGATTTTATTTGCATTAGAAAAATTGCACGTTTTCAAAATTGCATTTTAGGGCCAAGAAAATGTTCATCTCGTTCTAAATATTTTATTTAGACAGTGAAAATTTGTTTTGGCATTTTTAGGTTTTTATTTTATTTTCTAGGGTTTTATTTCTGTCGGTGTAATTATTTAAAAAAATGTTTCCCGCGCCCGACTGGGCCTAAGGCCCAGCCGTGCCAGGCCGGCCCGAGCCGCCACAGCCCTCGCGCGCGTGCGCCACCCCTCCGCCGCTCGAACCGGAGTCCGAGCCGGACTCTGCCTCCATCGCGTCTTGCCCCCTCCCCCAAGTCGCCGCCCCCGCCCCTTTATAAGCCGCCACCCCGCCGCCCCAAACCACCACCACCACCGCAGCCACCGCCGCCCCAAGCCGCAGCCGCTGCCGCCGCCGCCTGCCTCGCCGCCGCCGCAGTCGAGCGCCGCCGCCGCTGCTTGCCGCCGCCGATGAGCCCCTCCGCCCGCGAGTCGCCGCCGCCTCCCAAGCCCGCCCCGTCGGAGCCCTTGCCGGAGGTACCGTGCCGGTTCTGAGCCGCCGGTTTTTAAAAAAACCGTTCAATTTTTTTAGAAACCCTAGATCCGGGTTTTTTCGGTTCGCCGGTTTTTCTCGGTTCTTCTAGTTAGCGGACGTTCGTCCGTATGTTCGTTCTAACGAACGGTTTTCGCCCATTAGTTACAGCTCTGATACCATCTTGTATTCCGAGGGATTGTCAGGAGTTCACGATGTGTTTCACGTTTCACAATTGAAGAAGTGTCATGCTGAGATGGTTGATATACCTTTAAGAGATACAGTACCCTTGGAGGCGATTCAGTTGGACAGTGATTTGACTTATGAGGAGAAGCTAGTTAAGATTCTTGAGTTTGCCAGCCGAGTCACCCGCAGCAAGGTTATCAAGATTTGCAAAGTTCAGTGGAGCCACCATACCAAGGATGAAGCCACCTGGGAACCAGAGGATGATCTACTCAAAGACCACCCGCACCTATTTTCTAGCCAACCCGAATCTCGAGGGCGAGATTCATCTTAAGGGGGGTAGGTTTGTAACATCCCAAATTTTCAATTTGGAATGTTATACATAGGTCATCCATGCATATCATATTTTATTGCATTTTCGTTTTGCAATCCTCAAAATCCTAAGGAAGTCAAGGACCCTCGGAGAGAGTCGGGGATTTCCCCGGTTTTCATATTTGATTTTTATCAAATAATGAAATGAGGATTTGGATTTTAATTATTTTTCCTTCCTAAAAATATTTCATATTAAAATATATGAGAGGAGATAATATGACTTCTCCAAAATAATTGAAATATTGGAGGAAAAATATTAAAATCATTTATTTGATTAGATTTTATTTGGATTTTATTTGCATTAGAAAAGTTGCACGTTTTCAAAATTGCATTTTAGGGCCAAGAAAATGTTCATCTCATTCTAAATATTTTATTTAGACGGTGAAAATTTGTTTTAGCATTTTTAGGTTTTTATTTATTTTCTAGGGTTTTATTTCTGTCAGCGTAATTATTTTAAAAAAAATGTTTCCCGCGCCTGACTGGGCATAAGGCTCAGCCGAGCCAGGCCGGCCCAAGCCGCCACCGCCCCCGCGCGTGCGCCGCCCTGCTGCCGCTCGAACTAGAGTCCGAGCCGGACTCCGCCTCCACCGCGTCTTGCCCCCTCCCCCAAGTCGCCGCCCCCGCCCCTTTATAAGCCGCCACCCTGCCGCCCCAAACCACCAACACCACCGCAGCCACC
>NC_041380.1:95237644-95378829 GCF_002162155.2 Triticum dicoccoides | reverse complement strand
GCCGCCGAGCCCCGCCGCCCGCGAGTCGCCACCGCCGCCCAAGCCCGCCCTGCCGGAGCCCTCACCGGAGGTACCGCGCCGGTTCTGAGATGCTGTTTTAAAAAAAAACATCCGGTTTTTTTAGAAGCCCTAGATCCGTTTTTTTCGGTTCGCCGGTTTTTCTCGGTACTTCGAGTTAGCGGACGTTCATCCGTATTTTCCTTCTAAGGAACGGTTTTCGCCCGTTAGTTACAGCTAACGAACGTTCGTTCGTTAGTCTGTTCATTAGTTTTCTTTTATCTGATTTATATGCAATTTTTCTCGATCGCGATTTCTGATCCGATCTTAGTTTCTGTTTATCTTTTCGCTCGTTAGTCGGAATCAGGCGATTCAAGCGCCTAGATCTTCGTCTCGAGACCCCCTTCCTGTTTAATCAACTTGAACAAGATTTCGGTACTGTAAAATTTGACCTTAGTTCAGATTAGTAAACGGATCTTGTCTCTTTCGCCGTTTGAGCTTCGTTGCTCCGTTTGATTTGATTCTTTTTGCAAACCGGAGTTCTTAAGTTGAACTTTCTGGTCAACCCCTCGTATTTGAGTTTTGCTTGTGCATCTTTGCTTGTTGCTTATGTATGTTATTGTTTGTTTGCGATAGAACACCCGGAGTGCGAAGCGTGCTACTACGAGTCCCTAGGTTTTGCGGATCGTCGGCAAGGCAAGTAACACATTGATCATACTCTTTTCATACCCAGTTTTTATGCATTAGTTCCAATCATCAAACATTGCATGATTAGGATGTCATTAACTTGTGGGTTGGGAAGTAGTTATTGAGGTAGAACCTATTACCCCGTTACTATCAAACCCTTGGGAGTTACTTCTACGCGTTGCTTATATTGCTATGTTATGCTATGCTCGTAGACGTGGTTCGGTTTGAGTGAAATCCGTGACAGATGTCCGAGTGTTAATTAATGGTTCAACTTAAGGTGGCAACTTAAATACACATCTGGGTGGATTGAGGCACCTAGGGAACCCAGTGGTGTCTATCTTTTTAGAAATCCCAGGGAACCCGTGTGATCTTCCTATGGACCGCCACCCAGGCTCAATGGGAACTGAGATGATTCATGCTAGAAACTTCCGTGTGCAGCCACAAGCTATTATGGGCTCTAGCATAGTTAAGTAAGTTACGTGAAGCTCTTGAAGAGGTAGATCAGCAGGTAGTGGGTTTTGTAGGTTTGGTATGGTCTAGCCGGAGTAGAGAGTTAATGTTTTTGAAATACTGTGTCTCGGTCATTCGTTTCTCAAACACCTTGTAGTGCGAGAAATCCAATGGAGGCGATTGAGTCTTGTGGGGAAAAGTGCGCAAACCTCTGTAGAGTGTACAATCTAATCATGGTTAGTCGTGTCCCCGGTTATGGACAATCTTGAGTACCTAGTACTTGGGTTATCACATGTATCTCATCAGTTTTAGTTAAGTTTGTTGGGTTGTTAATCACTTTAATTGGGATTGAGTTGGGGTTACCTTCTCAATATTTCAACCACCATGATTGTTAAATTAAAATCTATTCCTTTGTTGTAGGGAAAAATTGGCTTTTTGCAAAAACTATAACCCTAGAGCTTTCCACCAGCCAAATATGCAAGTAGTATTAGCATTATTCTGTTCATGCTCTACTGTGTTATATTGCCAGCATATTCCATGTGCTGACCCATTCTCGGGCTGCAATCTATTATGTTGCAGACTTTTCAGAGGAGGAGTAAGGTTCGTTAGGTCGTTGCCGTGCAGCTCAGCTATGCCGTTGGAGTTGATGGACTCACTTTATCTTCCAAGCCTTCCGCTGTTATCGCACTAGATGGCCTTAAGCCATATTATTGTAATAAGTTCTCTTTAGAGACATTCGATGTAATAAGTGTGTGATTGCTACTCTGTTATAAATCCTTCGAGTACTGTGTGTGTCAGCATTACCGATCCAGGGATGACACTGAAGCACAAAGACTTGACCGTTTGAGGTCGGGTCACTACACTCCACCATCAATCGCACTCCATAGCTTGTCCGAAACAACGGGTGCCGTCCATACCAACAACAGTCTCGGGGGAGTTTTGTGTAATTATTTGCATTTTTGAGTTCGGGACTGGGAATCCCTATTACCGCCAATTTCCTCGTGCGATCATGAGTGAATAAACACTCGACCTAAGGATAACATGCTTAGCACGGAAGATATCGACCACCTCCTGTCATTCCATGAACGATCCAGGCACACAAAACGGAATTTTTTTAGAAGTCTTTAGAGGTTGCACACGAAAATTTACTTAGTATGGCAGGGTAATACCATATATAGGTAAGTATGGTGGACTCATCTGGAATAACTTTAGGTTCAAGGTTTTTGAATATTATAGAGGCTATGTTGGTTTTAATTCAACTACATGCATGAACATCTACCAAGTCAGGCCACTCGAACATTCAGAGGAGGATACCATATCATCATACTACATCACAATCATTTTAACGCTATGTTGATATCCAAGATAAATCATTATCCACTCCCAGCTACTTATGTATGGCATGAGAAACTATAATCTCTAATTGTCATTTAAAAAACATGTTTAATCATAATGGGCTGAAGCCTGGATACTAGGTTAAACATATTTACACAGACAGAACAAGTCGAGTTCATACAAGTTTCTCCTTGCCACGGCCAGCTCCTCAAATATCATCATTATTGCTTTTTCACTTGCACGACCGGATGATATGAAAATAATAATAGTGCAAGAGTGCCATGGACTAAGCTGGAATCTGCAAACATTTTATTCAACAGGAGAAGACAAGGTAAAATGGGCTCTTATTAGTTCAACAGTTATTCATATGAGAGCCACTCAACATTTTCATTGTGGTCTTCTCCTCGGTACAACTCGTATAAAAAGAAAAGAAATTCAGAGAAACACATTGAAATATTTTTGGAGTTTTTGGTTTTCTTATGCAAGCAAATAAAAAACAAAAACGAGAAAAACTATCTACACGGGAAAGCTCCCAACAATCAAAAGAAGAACAAGGAAGTCTTTTTCGATTTTCTTTTTACTACTACTACTAAGCATGCATAGAAAGTAAATGACTACAACTAATTTTTTTGGTTTTTCTAAAGTTTTTCAAACACACAAGAAAAATAAATCTAAGCATGGATGATACAATGAAAAAGTGTGAACACCGACAAAGAGAATAAGTGGACATGAATGTAATGTCGGTGAGAGACACGTACTCCCCAAAGCTTAGGCTTTTGGCCTAACTTGGTAGTGAATCAGTAGCTTGGAGGGTAGTAGTCGGCGTGGTAGCTCATAGAGGCTCTCAGTGCGGAGGCCTCAGCACGCCGTGCCGCCAACACTATTGCGTTGTGAGCTCGGGCCTCGCTCTCAAGAACAAAATATCTTTCCTTGCTGTGATAATCGAAGAGATCAGGCATAGGCAAATATGTGTCCACAATAAGTGATTGGTTAAACAACAAATTATAAGTGAAGTTATCAGCCCTCCCCTTGAGAATCTTATGCTCCTTTAAGGCATCAAAATCTAAATATCGATTGGGTAGGATAGGGTCAAAGGGCAAAGGTGAAACACCCAGTCCTCGTGCTAAACGTGTGGCATGAATGCCACCATAGAACCAGCCACTTCTGGCGTTATGCTAAAGTCTACGTGCAACAATCGCTCCAAGGTTATAATTCCTTTCACCAGTGAGAGCGGTGTGAATGAGCCTCAAGTCTGGCGAACAAAGTAGGCTACAGTCTTGCTTGCCTACTATGCATTTCCCGTTAAATAATGCAAAATACTGGATTGCGGGAAAGTGAACACTTTTTATTGTTCCTTGTCTCACTCCTCTATTTTGACCGTAACAAAGGCTAGTCAAGAAGGTCTCATACTCAGCCTTTGCTGGCTCATCAAGCGAACTCCAAAATGGAAGTTTGCAATGGTAATCAAAATTTTCTAGTGGAACAGTAAATGGTTCATCATAAAGCATAAACGACACCCTAGACTCACGTGGAAAATATTTAAATCGTTTAACAAATGATTCAGTGAGAAGATGGCGCTGTTCAAACTTATATGAGAGGTAGGGACCGAGATCGGCATTGTGAACATATTGCTCAAATTCCTCCTTGATGCCCACCTGCATCATATACTCATCGCAAGGCCATAAGCAAGTTTTGGTGGCTGCATCTCACGTGGAACTTTCACTTGGTTCAATGTAAGACCGGCGAGCAGAGCTGTGACTAGAGGATGCCCCTGAGGATCGTCTCCTCGAGGAACTCCTTCCAAACAGGTTCATCATGTCCGCGTACAATTTTTCCTATGAAAAAAAATCTGAATTTTCAGTACAAAAATTTTTTCCAACAAAACTTCACAAAACCAATAGCAACTACTCATAGGGATACATAGAGGCCATAGCAAGCACTCAAACTACTTCGAACACTAAGAATTCAACATGCAAGCACATCTACAATAGCACCAAGAGTAGCTAATTATTCAAAGTATAAACCACTAAAGCAAAAACTAATTGGACAAATGGTGGAGTCACATACCAAGCAACAATCTCCCAAAACAATTTCGAAAATGGAGCTTTGAGCAAAGAGATCGAAAATGGCAGCAAACTGAGCAAGAACATGGGAGAGAGATAGCAAGAGTGATTTTTTTTCTGGAGGCAGGGACAATGTGGGCTAAAGATATAAGTGAGGGGGCCACGTGGGGACCACAACCCCCAGGGCGCGCCAGGGGGTGCTGGCGTGCCCAGGTGGGTTGTGCCCAACAAGTGCACCCCCTTTGTTTATTTTTGCACCAAAATTCTTAAATATTCAGGGGAAAATCATATAAAATTTTCAGGACATTCTGAGAACTTTTATTTTTGGGTCATTTTTTATTGCACGGGAAATTCAGAAAACAGACAAAACATGGCATTTTATTTTAGTTAACTAAATAAAAATAGAGAATTAAAAGTAGGGACAGAAAGTAGTGCTTACTAAATTCATCAACTTCATACCATTCAAAAATGAATCATTAATAAGGTTGATCAAGTCTTAATAACAACCACTTTCGATTAGCATGAAACCGAAGAACTTTCGTAAATCACTAAGTTACCTCAATGGGGATATGCATTTCCCCAACAATAAGCATTTCATATTTCTTTTTGATAGTAGGTAGAGGTATTTGAAAACTTCCAATAGTGATTGTCGGAGATTTTTAAATAACATTAATACCATTCACTTGGAATTGTTTCTTCGGAAAGTGCACCGTATGCTCATTACCATTGATATGAAAAGTGATCGTGCTTTCATTGCAATCAATAACAGCCCCTACAGTATTCAAGAAGGGTCTACCAAGGATAATCGGCATGTTATCGTCCTCGGGCATCTCAAGTATAACAAAGTCAGTCAAAATAGTAACATTAGCAACAACAACGGGCACATCCTCACAGATACCAATAGGTATGGCAGTTGATTTGTCAGCCATTGGCAAAGAAATTTCAGTAGGTGTGAGTTTATTCAAGTCAGGTCTTGTATATAAAGAGAAAGGCATAACACTAACACCAGCTCCTAAATCACACAAAGCATTTTTCATATAATTATTTTTGATGGAGCAAGGTATAGTTGGTATTCCCGGATCGTCGAGTTTTTTAGGTACTTCATCTTTAAAAGTATAATTAGCGAGCATAGTGGAGATTTCAGCTTCCGGGATTTTTCTCTTATTAGTGATGATTTCTTTCATATACTTTGCATAAGGAGGCATTTTAAGGATATCAGTCAAGCGAGTACGCAAAAAGACTGGCCTCGGCATTTCAACGAAGTGTTCAAATTCTTCATCATCATTCTTTTTATTGACTTTGTTGGAAAAGGCATAGGTTTTTGAACACATGATTCTCTTTCTTTACCATATTTTCTAGCAACAGAGTCTCTTTTATCATATCTTTTATTCTTAGGTTGTGGGTTATCAAGATCAACAGGTGGTTCTATCTCAACATCATTATCTGGTTCTTTATCAATGGTTGGTTGAGAGTCTTCATGAACCTCATAATTATCTTTTTAATTATCATTAGGTGAGTGTTCATTACCCGATTGAGTTTTAGCATCAGAGATAGAAGCTTCAATATCATTATCAGGAGGTTTTTCTATTTCAGGTTCACTAGAAGTGTGCAAAGTCCTATCATTTTTCCTTTTCTTTTTCTTCCTAGAAGGACTAGGTGCACTAGTGTTGTTTCTTTGTGAATATTGTTTAATTATTTTGAGTGTCCCTCAGGATAAAGTGGTTCCTGAGTCATTTTACTTCCTCTAGTTGCAGCTCTAACAACAAAGTCATGCATATTATGATTCATTTTATCAAGCAGTTCTCTTTGAGGTTTAGCAACTTGTTCTAGTTGGGTTTGAACCATAGAAGCATGTTTTCCAACACCTCTAACATCATTTGATATTCTAAATAACAAGTCACTCAAGTGAGCAATCATATCAGAATTATATTTGAATTGTTTCATAACATTTGCATTGAAGTGATCTTGTTTCCTAATGTAGTTTTCAAACTCATAAAGGCATTGACTAGGATGCATATTGTGAGGATTATCATGATCATTGAACTTCATATAAGAGAATTTACCTATACCACCTTAGGCATTGGTGGTGTATTAAGCCCATGTATTTCTTCAATAGCAGGTACATTTTTAACATCCTTAACTTTAATACCTTTTTCCTTCATAGATTTCTTTGCCTCTTGCATATCTTCAGGACTGAGATACAATATACCCCTCTTCTTCGGAGTGGGTTTAGGCGGTGGTTCAGGAATAGTCCAATCATCATAATTTTTCAATATGTTATTCAATAATTCTTTATCTTGAGCAATAGTTTGTTCCGTGAAAACACAACCAGCACAACTATCTAGCAAGTCCCTAGAAGCACCGGTTAGTCCATTATAGAAGATATCAAGTATTTTATTTTTCTTAAGAGGATGATCAGGCAAGGCATTAAGTAACTGGCAAAGCCTCCCCCAAGCTTGTGGCAGACTCTCTTCTTTAGTTTGCACAAAGTTAAATATTTCCTGTAAGGCAGCTTGTTTCATATGAGCGGAAAAATATTTTTCAGAGAAGTAATAAACCATATCCTAGGGACTATGCACACAACCAGGAGCAAGAGTATTGTACCAAGCTTTAGCATCACCCTTTAATAAGAAAGGAAATAATTTGAGAATAAAGTAATAACGAGTTTTCTTATCATGTTTAATAAGGGTGGCTATGTCATTCAACGTAGTAAGATGTGCCACAATAGTTTTAGTTTCATAACCATGGAAAGGATCAGATTCAACCAGAGTAATTAGCTCTGGGTCGATATAGAATTCATAATCCTTATCATCAACACAGATAGGTGAATTAGCAAACTTAGGATCACATTTCATTCTAGCATTCGGAGATTTTTCTTTATACTTGTGTAGTAATTCCTCTAGATCATCTCTATCATTACAAGAAAGAATATATCTAGTTGCTTCTTCACTCATAAAAAAACCTTCCGGTACCTTAGGCAATTCATATCTAGGAAGGCTAGTTCTAGCAGGTGTTTCAGGAGTTTCAGTTTTAAGCTCATCATCAGATTCAACAACATCATGTTGTATAACTCAAGCAATTTGTTTATCAAGAAATTCACCAAGTGGCACATCATCATTATCAGGAAAGGTACAAGCATCATCGCAAGCATCATTCATAGTAGAAGTAGCATCATCAATAACTTGCGACATATCGAATTAATAGCATGTGGTGGTGTTGCAAGTTTACTCATAACAGAAGGTGAATCTAAAGCAGGACTGGATGGCAGTTCCTTACCTCCCCTCGTCCTTGAGGGAAATATCTTAGTCTTTAGATCCTTCAGATTCTTCATAGTGATAATACGATAATAATACCAAGTGACTCAACAAATATAGCTATGCTCCCCGGCAACGGCGCCAGAAAAAGGTCTTGATAACCCACAAGTATAAGGGGTCGCAACAGTTTTCGAGGGTAGAGTATTCAACCCAAATTTATAGATTCGACACAAGGGGAGCCAAAGAATATTTGAAGGTATTAGCAGTTGAGGTGTCAATTCAACCACACTTGGAGATTAATTATCTGCAGCAAAGTGATCAGTACAAAGTAGTTTGATAGATTTGATAGTAGTAGCAGGATCAGTAATAGTAACAGTGATAGCAGTGATTTGTAGCAAGTGTAACAGTGATGATAGCAGTAGTAACTTAGCAGAAACAATAAGGATAAATTCGTAGGCATTGGATTGGTGACTTGTTGGATGATATTCATCATGTGACAGTTATAACCTAGGGCGATATGGCACTTGCTCCAGTTCATCGATATAATGTAGGCATGTATTCTGTAAATAGTCATATGTGCTGTATTAAAATAACTTGCATGACATCTTTCATCCTACCCCCCGTGGCAGCGGGGTCCATATTGGAAACTAAGGGATATTAAGGACTCCTTTTAATAGAGAACAGGAACAAAGCATTAACACATGTTGAATACATGAACTCCTCAAACTATAGTCATCACCGGGAGTGGGCCTGGTTGTTGTCACTCCTGGGTTGCCGGATCATAACCGTAGTAGGTAACTATCACTTGCAAGATCGGATCTAAAACATGGATATAATAATGAATTCATAAATGGTTCAGATCTGAAATCATGGCACCCGGGCCCAAAGTGACAAGCATTAAGCATGACAAAGTCATAGAAACATCAATCTAAGAACATAGTGGATACTAGGGATCAAGCCCTAACAAAATTAACTCGATTACATGATGAATCTCATCCAACTCCTTCCCGACCAGCGAGCCTACGAAGGAATTACTCACTCCCGTGGGGAGCATCATGGAATTGGCGATGGAGAAGGGTTGGTGATGATGAAGAACGAAGATCCCCCTCTCCCGAGCCCCAAACGGACTCCAGATCCGCCCTCCCAAGGAAGAACATGGCTTGGCGGCTGCTCCATCTCCTGGATCATGATAATTCTTTCTCCCTCATTTTTTCTGGAATAATGTGATTTTATAGTATCAGGGGGTCATCAGTGGGGCCACTAGGTGGATACAGCCCACCTGGGCGCGCCAAGAGAGGGGGGCGCGCCCTGGTGGGTTTTGCCCACCCAGGGGGCCCTCTCCGGTGGGTCTTGGCTCTAGAAATTCTTATTATTGGTATAAAAAATCCTCAAAAAGTTTCATTCCATTCCGAGAACTTTTATTTCTGCACAAAAACAACACCATGGTAGTTCTGCTGAAAACAGCGTCAGTCCGGGGTTAGTTTCATTCAAATCATGCAAATTAGAGTCCAAAACAAGAGGATAAGCGTGAGAAAAAGTAACTACATTGGAGACGTATCTGTTACGTGGCACAAGAGAGGCTAGCAATGGTGGAAGGGTGAGAGTCCGTATAATCCATGGACTCAACATTAGTCATAAAGAACTCACATACTTAATGCAAAAAATTATTAGTCATCGAAAGAAAGTACTACGTGCATGCTTCTCGGGGATAGATTGGTAGGAAAAGACCATCGCTCATCCCCGACTGCCACTCATAAGGAAGATAATCAAAAAATATCTGATGTTGGAACTTCGTTACATAACGGTTCACCATGCGTGCATGCTGTGGGACTCAAAAACCTCAACACAAGTATTTCTCAAATTCACAACTACTCACTAGCATGACTCTAATATCACCCATCTTCATATCTCAAAATAATCATAAGGAATCAAACTTCTCATAGTATTCAATGCACTTTAGATGAACGTTTTTATTATATCCCTCTTGGATGCCTATCATATTAGGAATAAATTTATAACCAAAGCAAATTACCATGCTATTTAAAGACTCAAAATAATATGAATGAAGCATGAGAGTTCAAAAATTTCTATAAAATAAAACCACTCCCGTGCTCTAAAAAGATATAAGTGAAGCAGTAGAGCAAAATTGCCTAGCTCAAAAGATATAAGTGAAGCACATAGAGTATTCTAATAAATCACGATTCATGCGTGTCTCTCCCAAAAGGTGCGTACAGCAAGGATGATTGTGGCAAACTAAAAAGTAAAGACTCAAATCATACAAGACGCTCCAAGCAAAACACATATCATGTGGTGAATAAAAATATAGCCTCAAGTAAAGTTACCAATAGGCAAAGACGAAAGAGGGGATGCCTTCCGGGGCATCCCCAAGCTTAGGCTCTTGTTTTTCCTTGAATGTTACCTTGGGGTGCCTTGGGCATCCCCAAGCTTAGGCTCTTGCCACTCCTTATTCCATAGTCCATCAAATCCTTACCCAAAACTTGAAAACTTCACAACACAAAACTCAACAGAAAATCTCATAAGATCCTTTAGTATAAGAAAATAAATCACCACTTTTGGTACTGTTGTGAACTCATTATTATTTTATATAAGTGTAATATCTACTGTATTCCAACTTCTCCATGGTTCATACCCCCGATACTACCCATAGATTCATCAAAATAAGCAAACAACACATAGAAAATGGAATCTGTCAAAAACAGAACAGTGTGTAGCAATCTGTAACTCTCGAATACTTTTTTAACTCCAAAAATTCTAAAAAAATAGGAAACCCTGATAAATTTGTTAATTAATCTTTTATAAAAAGAAGCAGTATTTTATTGCGATTCTGATAAAAATGAAAATTAATTTCCTGGGCACAAAAGTTTCTGTTTTTCAGCAAGATCAAATCAACTATCACTGTAAGCTATCCCAAAGGTGTTACTTGGCACAAACACTAATTGAAACACAAAAATAACATCTAACCAGAGGCTAGATAAATTACTTAATGCAAAACAGGACCTAAAAAGCAAGAACAAAAATAAAATTGGGTTGCCACCCAACAAGCGCTATTGTTTAACACCCCCAGCTATGCATAAAAACACGAATATATCTAGGTATTGTCATCTTTGGTATGCAATCCATAAGTGGGTCTCATAATAGATTCATACGGCAATTTAATTTTCTTGAAAGTGTTCCATGCCCTTCTTTAACGGAAATTGAAATCTAATGTTTCCATCTTTCATATCAATAATTGCACCAATCATTCTAAGGAAAGGTCTACCAAGAATAATAGGACATGTAGGATTGCAATATATATCAAGAACAATGAAATCTACGGGCACATAATTCTTGTTTGCAACAATAAGAACATCATTAATCCTTCCCATAGGTTTATTAATAGTGGAATCTTCAAGACGCAAATTTAAAGAACAATCATCAAGCTCACGAAAACCTAACACATCACATAAAGGTTTTGGAATAGTGGAAATGCTAGGAACCAAATCACACAAAGCATGACACTCATAATCTTTAATATTAATTTTAATAGTAGGTTCCCACTCATCATAAAGTTTTCTAGGGATAGAAACTTCCAATTCAAGATTTTCTTTAAAAGATTGCATCATAGCATCAACGATATGTTTAGTAAGAGCTTTGTTTTGATTAAAAGCATGAGGAGAATTCAACATGGATTGCAACAAGGAAATACAATATATTAAAGAACAATTATCATAATTAAATTCCTTGAAATCCAAAAGAGTGGTTCATTGCTACTTAAAGTTTTGACCTCTCCAATCCCACTTTTATCAATTTTTGCATCAAGATCTAAAAACTTTGAATCATTAGGACGCCTTTTAACTAAAGTTGACTCATTTGTAGTCCCATCTTTATCAAGATTTATATTGGAAAACAAAGATTCAATAAGATTCACATCAATCACTTTAAGATCTTCATCATTATTTTTACGGAAACTAGAAGAACATGTTTTTACAAACCAATCTTTTTTAGCATGCATCTTAGCGGTTCTTTCTTTGCACTCATCAATGGAAATTCTCATAGCTTTGATAGACTCATTGATATCGTGCTTGGTTGGAATAGATCTAAGTTTCAAAGAATTAACATAAAGAGAAATTCTCTCCATGTTCCTAGCCATATCATCAATCTTAAGCAATTTTTCTTCAATCAAAGCATTGAAGTTCTTTTGCGAACTCGTAAACTATTTAACACTATTCTCAAAATCAGAGGGCATCTTATTATAATTTCCATAATAATTGTTGTAGGAATTACCATAATTATTAGAGGAATTACTAGGAAACGGCCTAGGATTAAAGTTACCTCTAAATGCGTTATTACCAAAATTGTTCCTACCAACAAAATTCACATCCATAGATTAATTATTATTTTCAATCAAACTAGACAAAGGCATATCATAAGGATCAATAGAAGCATGCTTGCTAGAAAATAATTTCATAAGCTCATCCATCTTTCCACTCAAAACATTAATCTCTTCAATCGCATGCACCTTTTTACAAGTGGAAGATCTTTTGGTGTGCCATTGAGAATAATTAACCATAATATTATCTAGGAGTTTAGTAGCTTCTCCTAAAGTAATTTCCATAAAAGTGCCTCCCGCGGCTGAATCTAAAAGATTTCTAGAAGCAAAATTCAATCCAGCAAAAAATTGTAATCATCTGAGGGAGTCCTGGACTAGGGGGTCCTCGGGTGTCTGATCTATTGGATATGGGCTGGACTGATGGGCCATAAGGATACAAAGACCGAAGACTCCACCCGTGTCCGGATAGGACTCTACTTGGCGTGGAAGGCAAGCTTGGCGACCAACTATGAAGATTCCTTTCTCTGTAACCGACCTTGTGCAACCCTAGATCCATCCCGTGTCTATATAAACCGGAGGGCTCGGCCCGTAGATAGGCCGAATCCTCATAATCATAGCCAGACTAGACTCTTAGGGTTTAGTCATTACGATCTCGTGGTGGATCAACTCTTGTAATACTCATATTCATCAAGATCAATCAAGCAGGACATAGGGTATTACCTCCATAGAGAGGGCCCGAACCTGGGTAAAACATTGTGTCCCCTGTCTCCTGTTACCATCGATCCTAGACGCACAGTTCGGGACCCCCTACCCGAGATCCGCCGGTTTTGACACCGACATTGGTTCTTTCATTGAGAGTTCCATTGTGCCATCCCAAAAAGGTTTGATGGCCCCTTCAATCATTAGCAATGATGCTGTCCGAGGTGAGACGTTCCTCCTTGGACAGATCTTCGTGTTCGGCGGCTTCACACTGCGGGCCAACTCGCTTGGCCATCTAGAGCAGATCGATAGCTACGCCCTTGGCCACCAGGTCAAATTTGGGAGCTTGAACTACGTTGTGGACATCCGTGGAGACTTAATACTCGCTAGATTCGAGACCGCGACAACCACTCCTGGTCACCCCGATGGACATGACCTAAATCTTTCATCAGACCGCATCGAGGAGATAGCTCCTGTAAGCGCTTTGGCCTTAGATCCGGAGCATAATGCGCCATCCAAGGACCGGAGGCTCGGCCCCACCACGGAGGCCACAAATTCCCCCATGTTGGAGCCACACATGGACTTAACCTCACACGATATCTGTGTCACCGGAACTCCGGACTCGTCTCCTGCAACAAGCTCCGAACCATGTGAGTTCGTGGACGCCGAACTGGATCGTTTATCGATCTTCGAATTCAGCGCCGAAGACATCTTCCAGCACTCGCCTTTGGGCGACATGCTAAACTCATTAAAGAACCTGTCCTTGGCGGGGGACTCACAGCCAAACTATATCCGGTTCGAACTAGAAGCTGATGACAGGGAATTTTGCTCCCCACCCGCCACCCACTTTATAGCCACTGTTGAAGACTTAACTGACATGCTCGATTATGGCTCCGATGCCATTGACGTTATGGACGACGATGCCGGAGAAGAAGAGGCCCAGGACCCGCCGTTCAACGGATGCTGGACGGCCACTTCATCGTATGATGTATACATGTTGGATGCACCAAAGGAGAACATCAGTGATGACAAAGAAGGTCCAATTGAAGGTAAACCTCCTGAGATACAATGGAAACGCCAGCGTCAGCGGCGCTGCTCTAAGTCACGCCGCAGTAAAGATAGCAACATCGGCACAGGAGAAGATAACACTCTAGAAGCTGTCGAAGACAAGGAAGACCCCGTTGACGCAGCTACCGAACAGGATGAACAGGAAGATGGGTAGGTTAGCCCTAGTAACAGGCCACACACGAGGACTCGCAGGACAGTAATTATCTTCCGCTCTCCGAGGATGAGGCGAGCCTCGGCACCAAGGATTTCATCGTGCCGGAGGAACCTCTTGAGCAGGAGCATTTCAAGCGCCAACTAATAGCCATTGCAAGGATCCTGAAAAAGAAGCAACAGCAGCTTCAAGCTGACCAAGATCTGCTCAATGATAAATGGACCGACGTCCTAGCAGCCGAAGAATACGGCCTCAAGCGCCCGCCCAAAAGCTACCCGGAGCGCAAATTACTACCTCAGTTTGACGACGAGGCACCAGAACACATACCACTATCATGCAATGCGGCTGACCGACCACCATGTGGCCGGGACAAAGCGGCAATCCAACCTGAACACCAGCCCGCCCCGCCTCATCGCAAAGGCAGAGGTAAATTAGCTCACGGTCATACATATGACCTTCGACATGACCTGAACAAAGCAGGACATACCAGATCGATCTATGGATCGCGAGGACGTGCCCTGACACGCGACGACGGCCACCTGTTCGGACGTGACAAACCTAGTCATGCGCGAGCTGAAAGCCGCAGATGGACCCCATCAGAGCTACTCACGATACGGCCCGATATAGAGGCGCCGCACACCCTCATTGCTTCACTGATGAAGTCATGGTACATGAATTCCCAGAAGGGTTCAAACCCATGAATATAGAATCATATGATGGCACCACAGACCTCGCGGTATGGATTGAAGACTTCATTCTCCACATTCATATGGCCCACAACGATGACCTTCATGCCATTAAGTAACTCCCCCTGAAACTCAAAGGACCAGCACGACACTGGTTGAACAGCCTTCCTGAAAACTCCATCGGCAGCTAGGAGGACTTGGAAGAAGCCTTCCTAGATAACTTCCAAGGTACATACGTTCGACCTCCGAACGCTGATGACTTAAGCCATATAGTTCAATAGCCCGGCGAGTCCGCCAGGAAATTCTGGACCAGGTTCCTAACTAAAAAGAACCAGATAGTCGACTATCCGGATGCCGAAGCCCTAGCGGCCTTTAAACACAGCATCCACGACGAATGGCTCACCCGCCACCTCGGCCAAGAGAAGCCAAAGACCATGGTGGCCCTCACGGTACTCATGACCCGCTTTTGCGCGGGTGAGGATAGTTGCCTGGCCCGTAGCAAAAACAATGCGAGCGACGCCGGCACCCCCGAAGCTAAACATAGCAACGACAAGTCTCGACGCAACAGGTACAAATGTGGAAATAACAATGACAACACCGAGGATACGGCGGTCAATGCCGAATTCAGTGGCTCTAAGCCTGGTCAGCGGAAGAAGCCTTTCAAAAAGAACTATTCAGGCGCATCTAGCCTGGACCGCATACTCGATCATCCGTGCCAGATTCATGGCACCCCAGACAAACCACCCAATCGTACCAATAGAGATTGTTGGGTTTTTAAACAGACTGGCAAGTTAAATGCCAAAAACAAGGACAAGGGATCACAAAGCGAAGACAATGATGAGGAGCCCCGGCCGCCGAACACAGGGGCACAGAAGAAGTTCCCTCCTCAGGTCAAAACGGTAAACATGATATGCGCTACCCATATCCTCAAGAGGGAGCGCAAGCGCACGCTCAGGGACGCCTACGCGATAGAGCCAGTCGCCCTAAAATTTAATCCATGGGCGTCATGCCCGATCACTTTTGATCGCCGGGATCATCCGACCAGTATCTGTCATGGTGGTTTAGCCGCATTGGTCCTGGACCCAATAATTGATGGGTTCCACCTGACGCCAGTCCTGATGGACGGTGGTAGTAGCCTCAACTTGCTCTATCAGGATACCATGCGCAAAATGGGCATTAACCCATCGCGGATCAAGCCCACAAAGACTACCTTTAAAGGAGTCATACCGGACAACTTCCGAAGTGAGGAGTTAATCTTCGATATCGTCCCCTTTCACACCGGCTACCATGCACTGCTCGGACGGACCGCATTTGCTCGATTCAATGTGGTGCCACACTACGCTTATCTCAAGCGTAAGATGCCTGGACCGCGCGGCATCATAACAGTCAATGGAAATATGGAACGCTCCCTCCGCACCGAGGAGCACACCGCTGCCTTAGCAGCAGAGGTACAGGGCGGCCTTGTCAAGTAGAACCTCAATTCGGCAGCCGATCCCTCACACACTGTCAAGAGAGTCTGAACCATTCTGCGGAAGGACGGCTCGGCTCGCCAGGAGCTCGACTAGCAATTTAGCCTCCGTCCCCGTCGTGACCAAGTGGCGGCTATCGTACCATGCATACATAATTACGCACTAAAAATACCATGGACCTGGATGGAGGCATAATCAGCTTGTGATCCAGAATACGGCTCGACCGCCCCGGACACTCATACTTTCACTATTCCCCTTTTTCTTTGGTTTTTCATTTTTTACAGGCCTTTTCTGGCGGTCGGGCCATCGATTCTTTTCGAAGGATAAAAACACCAAGATAACAAGAAGCATGGACGTACGGGGAAACTCTTAGGTGGTCTCTTTAACAATCCCTTTACGTATCTTCAGGACCCACACACAGCTCTCTCTGTGAAGGCATAGTAAATAGCCTTTCCGCTTATTGCACTACTTGTATAAATGTGCTTCAACGCACCAATGAAATTATAATAGAAACAGTTTGCGGCCTAAATTTTCACGGCTCTAGCTTACCACTGTTTCTTCCTTTGTTTCTTTTTGTCTTTTCCTTTTTGGTAACTCTATCAGATAACACCCATACACTCGGGTACATTTCAATTTGCCAGGGGCTTCATAGCGCCCCGCAACATGGATGCAAAAGTCCGAACACTTTTACAGTATAGTTCGGCACCCCGAATTTAGCACTATATGCATTGGCTCCGAATCATGTCTTTGGTCAATAGTTGGGTTACCCGGCTCCTGTGCTTGCTACCTTACGTTCCGCTATATCGGCTAAGGTAGTAAAGGGAGAACTACTGTGATTGTGCCTTGGTTTATCCAAAGGAGCACCTCAGTAGAGAAAGCCGAAAACTAACTGTCATGATGTGGCGAGAGCCGGTCAGCTGTTCAGAGGTTGCAAATTGTTGGAGATTTCTTTCGCATTACGCGAAGGATTGGTACTTCCCGGTCAGACGCTCATAGCACTCTTGTTTGAATACTAGGGGCTGCGCCCATGTTTTATTGTCAAACTCCTATGGCTAAGTGAGGGCGTTAAAGCCGCATAGTCTGATTTCCTGGTTCATCGCGCTAAACAACTCCTTGAAGGACCATATAATTGGATCAAGATTGTTTAGATTCCATCCCGAACACCTCCGTACTACCTACGTGGGGGTAGAAGCCGACGACTGGCCAACCCTCAGATTTCATACAACACGGCCGCACAGGAGGAAAAAATTAAAACATAACAAGCATTATATTACAAACCGACTTTGTTTCATCATACAAGGCAAAGACAACACGAATGTATTCATTCGAAAATCTTGTCTTGCCCACATTGCGTTGCTACAATGCGAGACCCCTCTAGGACGTCTGCAAAATAGCGCTCGGGTGCGCGGTGCTTCTTGCCCTCTGGCGGCCCCTTGGTCAGCTCAACGACGTCCATCTTCTTCCACCACATCTTGCAGCGGGCGAAGGCCATGCGCGCACCTTCAATACAGGCCAATCGCTTGACGATGTCCAGCTAAGGACAGGCGTTCACCTGCTGCTTCACAAGTCCGAAGTAGCTGTCGGGCATAGCTTCGGCTGGCCACAGCCGGATTATCAAATCCTTAATGGCTAGTTCGGCCACCCTATGCAGCTCCACTAGCTGTTTCAGCTGATCAGTGAAGGGCGCGGGATGCTTTGGCGCAAGATACTGCGACCAGAACAACTTCTCCGCTGAGCTTCCTTCTTCGGCTCGGAAGAACTCCGCGGCGTCGGACACACTACGCGGTAGACCTGCAAATGCCCCTAGAGAGCTCCGAATCTGGGTTAGTAAAAGATATTTCTTCTTCACATGCTTGCTTTGCATACTAAATTCCTTACCCGCTGCGATCTTCCTGGCCTCCGGGATCTCCTAGAGGGCACCCTGGGCTTCAACCCGGACCGCTTCCACGCTTTGACGAGCCTTTGAGAGTTCGGTCTCTCGAGCCGAAACATCACCCTCCAGGGTCTCGTACTTCTTCACTACGTCCTGGAGCTCTTGCTGGACCTCGTTCAGCCGGGCTTTTAGCCTCTTGCGAGCGGCCTGCTCCTTGATGGCTTTCCCCTCGGCTTCGGTCAAGGCCTTTTTCAGGGCCTCGACCTCGGTCGTCACCCCTATACATAATGACACTACGGTTAGTATACATTATTCACTCTTTCTGAATACATAGCGAGCGATTGCATACCTTGCTGGTCTTCCAGCTGCTTCCTCGCCTGGCCGAGCTCTTCTTCGGCCCACTCCAGTCTCTTCTTCAGTCCAGAGACTTCGGCAGTCTGAGAAGTCATGGCCAGCAGCGATGCCTTCTTATTCACATCGGACAAAGTTTGGTTAGTTTCCTGCGAAATTTAATTGATCCTCTGTATGGCTTTTCCTTCCGAACACCGGACAGTGTCTCAGGGGCAACTGTATATGCGGGGATTTTCTCGGTTAAGCGCCGCTTGCCTCAAAACCTATCAGTAGGCTGTTGTAGGCTTCGGTCAGTCCGCTTTTAATGGACTGAACCTTCTCAATCACCGTACCCATAAGGGTACGGTGTTCTTCCACAATGGAACGCCCCGTAGCGCTTCCAATAGATTGTCCGGCGCCTCTGGTTGGACAGAGGTCGCCGGCGGGATGGGCACGCCTCCTTCTCTTGAAGGAAGCTGCTTGTCGGACTCCGGGGCCGTATGGGTATCCGGATTCGAGCTCATATGGGGGCCGAATTGAGAACGGCCCCCATCGTCAGTCTCCATGGGGGTCGGTTCCCCATGTGTCCGACGGCCGAGGTGTCGCCTTCCGGCGCTGCCACAACGGGCTGCTGAACCTCCCCCTAGCCTTGGAAGGTCCTTTGGGAGAGAACCTCGTCGTCTCCCTTGGCCTTGGGAGAGTAAGCGGCCGGCGGTGTCTCGCTGGCCATCTCCTTTGAGTCCAACGAGCCTCTTGATGAGGATCGTTGAGAGCTGTCGTGGGTCGGACTACAATAACATGATTAAATCATATAACATATCATAAGGAGGAAAAGCCGGATAAATGGACGTGTACAGGTTCTTAGCACTCACGATGCGGCTAGGGGCTTGTTCCAGGGGTGCCGCTCCGGACTACTTTCGACATCCCACGCGAAGCTGCCCTCGAGAGTGCCTTTCCCCTTCTTGGGCGCCTCCGCCTCCAGAATTGTGGAGGCCGCCCTCTTCTTCCTCCCCCCATCAGAGAGAGAATCGCTTTCCTCCTCCTCCTCCTTGTCTTCGGGAGCGGAGGAGTGGGTCTTGTCTTCGGATGTCGTGTCCGAAGCGCCCTTGCGGCGGGGGCCACTCCGGACCCCCTTGGCCTTCCCCGTGGCCTTCTTCGCCAGCACCGTATAGGGCGCCGGCACCAGCATCTTCGCTAAACATGGGATGACTAGCTCTTCAGGCAGCGGAGCCGGACACTCGATCTGCTCCGCCCTCTTCATCCAATCCTAAAAAAGCAATAATGATAAAAGTTTAGATATCCTCCTTGAAACAAACAAGTAGAGGATGCGTTGAAAACTTACCTCATTGGTGGGGTGGTTAATGTCGTGCCCACGGTTCGAATCCGTGGCTGGTGATATCTCGTTGCCCTTGAAGAGCAACTTCCAGGCATCTTCGTGAGTTATTTTGAAGAGCCTCTCCAGGGTTTGGTGCCTCTTCGGATTGAACTCCCAAAGGGGGCGTTTTCGGCTTTGGCAGGGGAGGATCCGACGAACCAGCATCACTTGGATTACGTCAAGGAGCTTGACGTACTTATCCACCATGCTTTGAACGCGCATCTGCAATGCTATCAGCTCATCTGGCGGACAGCAGTTCGGGCTCTTCTCGACCTAGGAGGTGAGTCACATGGGAGCGCCGGAGTTAAATTTGGCAGTTGCGGCCCAGTTTGTGTCGTGGGGTTCTGTGATGTAGAACCATTGTTTCTGCCATTCCTTGACTGTCTCCAGAAAATGCCTTTCGGCCAGGAGAGATTACTTAGCTTGCTCACCATGGCGCCCCCGCACTCCGCTTGCTGGCCATCCACCACCTTCGGCTTCACGTTGAAGACCTTGAGCCACAGCCTGAAGTGGGGTTGGATGCGGAGGAAGGACTCACACACGACGATGAACGCCGAGATGTTGAGGAAAGAGTTCGGGGATAGATCATGGAAGTCTATCATGTAAAAATACATCAGCCTGCAGATGAAATGGTGGAGTGGAAACCCTAGCCCGCGAAGGAAAGAGGGATGAATACCACCCTCTCATTGGGTTTCGTCGTGGGGACAATTTTCCCCTGGGCTGGAAGACGGTGGGCGATTTCCTCCGCCAAGTACCCGGCCGCCCGAAGCTCAGTAATGTCCTTCTCCTTGATGGAGGAGATCATCCACTTGCCTTGACCTCCGGATCCGGACATGGTTGAGTGCTAGCTTGAGTGGGAAGAAGAAGAGAACTTGGGCGCTGGATCTCAAGAGTGGAAAGGGCAGAGGAAGAGAGAAGGCGTGGGAGAAGAAGGGGGAATCCTTATCCCCTTATAAAGGCAGTGAATATCAAACGCCTCCCCACTCGCCCTAAAACTCGCCTATTCCCAAGGGCTGTGTAAACGGCACGGTTGGGTTACCCACGCCCGCATTGATGAAAATCCCGTAATAAGGGGACATGATCTCTGCTTTGACAAGACGTGCCAATGGAACCGCATCTCGAAGCGCGGAACGACGGATAAAAAACGGTTCGATATAGTGACCGAACAGATGTGATGTCATCTTGCAAAAAGTTGTCAGCAGATGGGACTTCTGAAATACTATATTCCTTGCGGTTGTGTGTGGAACTTGTGTTGCAGATTTGGACACCTTCGTTTCATCCGAAGACTATCCTGGAATATTCAGAAAGTAGAACCCGCGTTACAATGCTGAAGACAATCTGCGCGCCGGACACATCATCATTGAAGCCTGGTTCAGGGGCTACTGAGAGAGTCCTGGACTAGGGGGTCCTCAGGTGTCCGATCAATTGGATATGGCCCAGACTGATGGGCCACAAGGATGATGAGGGAGTCCTGGATTAGGGGGTGTTCGGGTAGCCGGACTATACCTTCAGCCGGACTCCTGGACTATGAAGATACAAGATTGAAGACTTCGTCCCGTGTCCGGATGGGACTTTCCTTGGCGTGGAAGGCAAGCTTGGCGATGCGGATATTCAAGATCTCCTACCATTGTAACCGACTATGTGTAACCCTAACCCTATCCGGTGTCTATATAAACCGGAGGGTTGTAGTCTGTAGGATAGAATCAACTCCATTCACAATCATAACATTGGCTAGCTTCTAGGGTTTAGCCTCCTTGATCTCGTGGTAGATCTACTCTTGTACTACCCATATCTTCAATATTAATCAAGCAGGAGTAGGGTTTTACCTCCATCGAGAGGGGTCGAACCTGGGTAAAACAAAGTGTCCCCGGTCTCCTGTTACCATCCGGCCTAGACGCACAGTTCGGGACCCCCTACCCGAGATCCGCTGGTTTTGACACCGACATTGGTGCTTTCATTGAGAGTTCCGTTGTCTGATCAACAAAAGGATCAATGGCTCGCCTGCAGATCAACTGCGACTTCGGCATCTTCGTCACCAGCTCGACTGGTCACCTTGGTTCGACCAAGAATTGCGCCCCATGTTCGGATCATCATGTCCGTACGAGGGCCTTCATCAAACATCAACTCCGGTCTCTATCAAGATCACGGAGGAATCATCTATGGAGCTCGGGGGCTCAATGTCAACATTGCCCTCAAGCGACCGTGCTGTTTTTTCTGGACAGCAAACTCGTATCTGCTACCACCACCTCCTCGAGTATCGCTTTGACGATCACTTTGGTAGAATTGTGCGGAATTGAGTCTACAACAACCCTGGAAAATTTCGTCGAGTTCCGATGGAGGAATCTCTGGCAATCCACGATATACCGGAGCCCTGTCAAATCTGGAGGGGAATCTGGACGAGTTTAGGGCGTGGTGTCCAGCTTCTAGCTCGAACGTCCTTTGAAGATCCAACCGTTGATCGGCTGCGGAATTCCTATATCTAGCACCTCTCAAAATTTCAGCTCGATCCGACCGTCCAAACTCTAGGAACCTTCCGATTAGTGCATCACTTTTCGGATCTGTTTTCTGCGCGAAAACGAATCCGACCCGAGTTCATCTTTTTTATGAACAGGATTTCGGACATCCCTTTTGAAGGAAGTTTCTTATGGGGTATTGTGTTTTGTTCCCGAACACATCCCACTAACTGTAAGATCTTTTGAACATGATCTTCAACATCAAGCTGGTGTCAAACCAGTCCTGCAATATTACTCCACGGCTGCCGACCTGCGCTAGACACGTCGTCACTTTGTTGAGCCGAGCTCAACTTCTTCGGATCATCATCTCGGCAGGCCGAATGAGAGCCCGGCATCGCGAAGGATAAATCATCACCAACATCGCCGCCCCACGGACTACACAGAGCGGGCATATCGGCATCGCCGCACGGTCGCTTCATCAAGCCGGCATCGACCACGTCACGACCTGCATCGACAGGGCCGCACTATTGCTTCTTCAAGCTGGTGTCCATCACGCCGACCTACTTCGACTCATCGGCTGACATCGAGGCTTCGACATCTCGGCTGGACCGGGGGCTTCATCATCTCTTCATCAACCTACTCCGGTAACGGGTGTACGGATTGAGTCCCAGTTTTGGGAATCACCTTCCTTCGGATTGCTACAACAAATAAACCAGGTGCTATTAACCCTAGTATTTTTTGCTTGTTTGGGTTTAATTTTTCCCAAGGAATTATTACTCTGGTTTGTCCATCATATATACACAGGTCTATCAAATGGTGGCCGCATTAACGACGGTCGCATGGTGGTCCGGTCAGTCTCCGTACATAGTCCGACGAATGCCGCACTCGGAGCTCGGACCGACCTGCGAATTCAGGCTTTGCCACGCCTTTACCGCATCACGCCGACGCCCTGCATCGACATTGACTTCGGCGCCAGGCCATATTTCTTTTATTACTCACTTTGCATAAATTATTTATTATGCAACATTTTTTATTATTATTACTATTATCTCCGGTTTGCACTATCTTATGAGGCATAGGAAAATGATCCAGCCGGACTATATCCTTTGGCGTCACCTCGGCTGGACGGGGGGCTTCGTCAACACTTCATTACCCCATGCCGGGGACTTCGGCATCACTCTGCCGGCCTGCATTGACCGTGCTATGTCACCACTTTGGAGTGCCGAGCTCTTTGCTCCGCCACCTCAGGACCAGCTTGGGGGATGGAACATTGCCCCGCATCAAGCTCGGACCGCGTCACCAATAACCGAACACATTAACCAGCTAAGTCGCTTTCATGCTCAAAGTTTTAATTTCTAACTTGTGTTTGGTTCGACCAAGCATTATACTTTTTTGGAAAAAGTTGCTTGTAAAAAATTTCTTTGTCCAAACTTTGTTTGTGACACACAAATCCAAGGACCCAATTCACTTGGGGGCTTCATTTATGAAGCTTTTCCACTTGCATATGATTATACTTGTACAGCTTCATTCCTTGTTCGTGTACTATGCCACAATATGCACCACATTGACTTAAGCGATTTGCAAGCTGGGTTGCCTCGCTCCTGTGTTTACCCCTACGTTCCCGATTGTTCGGCTAGGGAGTAAAGGGAGCACCTCTGCGATTGTGACGATCGGGTCGCACGAGCCGGACCTCAGACTGGGTGAAGCCGAAAGCTAGCGCTCTTATAGTTATTCAATGATGGTCGGCACACAATGGAACTCATGAGTACAAAAAATCTATTGCACAAGTCTCATAATAACAATGAGCACCGAAGAAAGGTATCGGTGGGGGTACTATTTTCTTCGAAGATGCTTCTTACACTTCACGGTAATATAGCATAAGTTCCCTGAGCGCGCTTTGTCTGTTACAGCCTTATGGCCTGATTGCCTGGTTATTGGAAACACCGTCGATATTCTCGACCGATGGAGTACATAACACTTTTCGGTCCTTTACCGAAGAGGGAGAAGCTGACGGTCGGTTAAGACGCGTTTAAAGTTCGGTTGAACATAGGTATGATATAAGTACTTCGATACATGAAATCATTCTTTCACCCAAGTCACTTGGGGGCTCTTAAATTTATATGAGCTATTTTATAGTAAATGTGTTTTATTCTTGGTCGTTGCAAATTCTTTTTCTATCACGCCCTTTTCGACGTGAGTGTGTGGTCAATAGCCAGCCATAGGCTGACCCGCTTGAAGTCTTGAGATCGGATGTGTAATGTTAAAGCACGACAGAAGCACTCTTTTTTCTAAGACCAATTTTCGGATTGGCACCGAACACTTGATATTGTTTGGACGTCATGTTTTTACTGACGTTTCTTGGTTTTCCAAGCTTTTTTGGCACTTTTAAACTATTTGTGCTTTTCCAGCATTAGTCTCGCAGTGCAGCGCCGGACACCTTTTAGGGATTCAGCAAAACATCCTTAGATATTGCTATATATGCATCGGTTTCGAATTATGTCTTCGGTCAATAGTTGGGTTGCCCGGCTCCTGCACTTTCTTCCTACGTTCGGTTTTGTTTGTCCAGGCATGCAAAGGGAGAACCACTGCAATTGTGCTTCCAGCTCACATGGTTAAGCACATCAGTGGAGAAAGCCGAAAATTGACTATCACAATAAGCGTAAACTGGTCAGCGATCCGATGACTATGGGCCGTTCATAACATTGGCCGAAGTGTTTTCGGCTTGACCTCGACTGTCGCCGAACACTACCGGGGGCTATTAACTGGCCTCCCAAACTAAATCCTCGATATTTTGCTCTTACATTAGTGCTGAGGTTTAATGATCATGCTTAGCATGACAACCCAAAGAAAGGAACCGATAGCGGGACTATTTTCTTTGGAAGACATTACTTCTGTTAAACAGTAATATAACTCTCTGCGTACATTTGTTTATAAAACCGTATGGCCAGATTGCCTTGTTTGTTGTAAATCTTTGCCCTCATAAAGGCTTTATAAAATAGAACAAACACTCCTCAGCTACTGGCTGAGGAGGTGGAAGCCGATGGTTGGTCAACAAAGTTTTGTACAATGCGGATCTGAGCATTAATGACGTAAAGTACTTGGATACATAGAGTCATTACACATAATTTGTGATTTTACTATGGATATTGATCCTTAATTCGGCCACCCGTGCCCGCATTAAGGCTCGGGGGCTACTGGGCTTTGGGCTTATTATTTACAAATATTAAAGGGGCACATCGATCCCCTGATCTGGTGTTGCCACCCGACCAGTGTCTCGGGGGCTACTGCATTGCTTGTCCAATGCAGAAAATTTTATGTGCAATATAGTTTTCGAGGAGATTTTGATCCTCAGGTTGGTCGGCCGCACCCAACCTGAGTCTCGAAGACTGAGCATGCCGCTTTTAGTGTCCCGAAGTATTCTGCCGAGCTTGGACTTGATCCTCAGGCCAATTTTGCAAATCAACCTGAGTCTCAGCGGCTACTAGGATCAACGGTCTTACGTCATCCTTCATGTGCATCTCGGGTTTTAGACCGATACACACCTTGAGGGCTACTGGCTATATATCTCGGCAGAGAATAAATTGCACCAACAAAAAATATTTACAAAAATCGGCTCGGGGTGGTGCACCACCTCGGAAGCAGCCCGGCATAAAGCTCGGGCGCTAGTGGCTGGCTCCATAGAGGGCATTTCTGGCATTAAGCTCGGCTAAACTCCTTCAAAACTTCTTTGAACCAAGGTGATTTACGACACCTCGGATATAGTCCGGCGTTGGAGCTCGGATACATAGTCCGGCGTTGGAGCTCGGATACATTCCGGCGTTAGAGCTGGGAAGTGCGGACTTGGGCGCTGGAGCTCGAGTGCGCAGAAAATGGATAGGCAAAGGAGGAAGAAGGCGTAGGTAAAAAGGTGGATCCTTGTCCCCTTATATGGGCGGATGCGGTTGTGCGTCCCCACCTGCCTAGTAAAACTCGCTTGCCTTCCAAGCGCCATGATAAGTGGCGCGGTTGGGTTACCCACATCCGTATTAATGAGAATCCCGTAAAAAGGGTACACGATCTCTGTTTTGACAAGACGTGCCAAGGAAACCACCTCGAAAAACATGCTGAGGTGGAAAAGTAAAAACGATTCGAGTAAAGGACTTGGCTGTAGTGTGATGACACACTGCGGAATACGTCAGCAGATTTGATTTGTGTAAATATTGTTCTCTCTATGGCAATATGTGGAAGCTTATTTTGCAGAGCCGGACACTACTTTTGGTTTTTACAATCTTCTATGAAGGACTTGGAGGAGGAACCCGCCTTGCAATGCCGAAGACAATTTGCACGCCGGACTCGTTGTCATTGAAGCCTGGTTCAGGGGCTACTGAGGGAGTCCTGGATTAGGGGGTGTTCGGGTAGCCGGACTATACCTTCAGCCGGACTCCGGGACTATGAAGATACAAGATTGAAGACTTCGTCCCGTGTCCGGATGGGACTTTCCTTGGCGTGGAAGGCAAGCTTGGCGATGCGGATATTCAAGATCTCCTACCATTGTAACCGACTCTGTGTAACCCTAACCCTATCCGGTGTCTATATAAATCGGAGGGTTGTAGTCCGTAGGACAGAATCAACTCCATACACAATCATACCATAGGCTAGCTTCTAGGGTTTAGCCTCCTTGATCTCGTGGTAGATCTACTCTTGTACTACCCATATCTTCAATATTAATCAAGCAGGAGTAGGGTTTTACCTCCATCGAGAGGGCCTGAACCTGGGTAAAACAAAGTGTCCCCAGTCTCCTGTTACCATCCGGCCTAGACGCACAGTTCGGGACCCCCTACCGGAGATTCGCCGATTTTGACACCGACAGATGCGAAGACCGAAGACTTCACCCGTGTCCGGATAGGACTCTCCTTGGCATGGAAGGCAAGCTTGGCGACCAACTATGAAGATTCATTTCTCTGTAACCGACCTTGTGTAACCCTAGATCCCTCCCGTATCTATATAAACCAGAGGGCTAGGTCCGTAGATAGGCTGAATCCTCATAATCATAGCCAGACTAGACTCTTAGGGTTTAGTCATTACGATCTCGTGGTAGATCAACTCTTGTAATACTCATATTCATCAAGATCAATCAAGCAGGACATAGGGTATTACCTCCATAGAGAGGGCCCAAACCTGGGTAAAACATTGTGTCCCCTGTCTCCTGTTACCATCGATCCTAGATGCACAGTTCGGGACCCCCTACCCGAGATCCGCCGGTTTTGACACCGACATCATCCACAAATTCAAACCATGAGTAGGGCAATTTCATATCATCCATTTCATCCTCTCCCATGATTGTGCAACATGCTCATGATCAAGTTGCTTAAAATTCATAATATCGTTCCTAGGGGAGATGGTCTTAGCGGGAGGAAAATACTTGGAAATAAAAGCATCTTTACACTTATTCCATGAATCAATAGTATTTTTAGGCAAAGACAAAAACCAAATTTTAGCACGATCTCGAAGCGAGAACGGAAATAGCTTCAATCTAACAATATCATTATCCATATCTTTTTTCTTCTGCATATCACACAAATCAACGAAATTGTTTAGATGGGATGCGACATCTTCACTAGGAAGGCCGAAAAATTGATCTTTCATAACAAGATTCAGCAAAGGGGCATTAATTTCACAAGATTCCTTATTAGTAGCGGGAGCAATCGGAGGGTACTAATAAAATCATTATTATTAGTGTTGGAAAACTCACACAATTTGGTATTCTCTTGAGCCATCATGATGAAGCAAGCAATCCAACACATGAGCACACAAGAAGCAAGCGATGAAGACAAACGAAAGAGGAGCGAAGAAAAGCCAAATCTTTTTGAAAATAGTTTTAGAAGTGGGGGAGAGGAAAACGAGAGGCGAATGGCGAATAATGTAATGCAAGAGGTGAGAGTTTATGATGGGTACTTGGTTGCTGCTACTTCTTGAGCTTGCATTCGTTTTTCCCTTGAAGAGGAAAGGGTGATGAAGCAAAGTAGAGATAAGTATTTCCCTCAGTTTGAGAACGAAGATATCAATCCAGTAGGAGACAATGCACAAGTCACCGAATACCTGCACAAACAAACAAACAACTTGCACCCAACGCAATAAAGGGGTTGTCAAGCCAATGCAATAAAGATCTGATAGAGTTAGATAAATGGTAAAGTAAATATTTTTTGTTACAGACCGAAAAGTAAAAGATTGCAAAAAGAGTAACCAGAAACTAAAACTATATATCAGAAACTTATATGATGGAAAATACAACTTCTATGATGGAAAATAGACCCGAGGGCCATAAGTTTCACTAGAGGCTTCTCTCAAGATAGCAAATAATACGGTGGATGAACAAATTACTGCGGAAAAGTGTTTTCATGGATGCTTCTAGTGGTTTGGGTATATAAGAGTTTATGTAGGCGAAAGAATTGGGTGAGGAGGTGCACGTGGGGCCCACAAGGGTGGGGGGCGCGCCCTACCCCGTTGGGCTCTAGGTTAATAGGTTAGTCCCAAAAATAATACAAAACAACATATTAATGCATATGAAACATCCAAAACAGAAAATATAATAGCATGGAACAATCAAAAATTATAGATACGTTGGAGACGTATCATCTGTCGTTCCCACCATGGTCAGCAAAACAAGAGGAATTGGGAGACGACTGTTCGTCGAGAGGCTGACAGTCCCGGGCCCACTAGGTCCATGGCCTAGGTTTTGTTGTTTAACTTGTGCATCCCACGGCAAGTTTCAATTTTTTGGCTCCAGCAGGTATCAAGCAGCCTCTGGGCCTCCCAGCATAGCTTGTCTATAACATCAGCAACCCAAGTTATGTTTGTTTTTTCAAGACGACGCACAACTCAGTTCTATTTTTTCTATAAGAATGTGGACCTACGTTTCCCTTCTATAATAGTATATATACATATTTATTTATATTTATATATTATTTTATTACATATATATAACAGAAACAACATAAGGTTCTGTCGTTCGTCCAACCATTTTATAGACCTTCCCACTTCCTTTATTTTTCGTTTCATTAATCCTATATCTGAATTTTCTCCCACTTTCTTTTTCAATGCAATCTAAGTTTTCTCCGAGTACTTTTCCCTAGAACCAACTCAACCGTCCCAGTCTAGCCTAAATAATAATAATACCCCACGTCCTATTAACTCATCAAATTAAAATGATATTTTATTTTGTAAATCAAAAGTTCTTACAAAATAATAACAATAATTGTTTATATATAACTTTGCAAGTTAACTCCTGGTAATTGCATACATAAGCTTGCAAAGATTTTACTAACCAATGCAGTAATAGACGTGCAATCATGTGTTTATGTTTTTATAACATTTCTCCGTCCAACCCAACATGATATTTTCACCCAGCCTAGCAAGTCTGTGGATTTCAAGAAAAATGCAAATGGGCTTTAAATTCTACCATAATATATAAATGTGATGCATAGGCACTACATCATTGTTTCACCCAGCCTACCAAATGGACTAAAAAATGGACTAGCTGATATGTGGGCCAGTAGGTCGAAGCCGAAGCACTTCTGCAAAAAATAAAAATACAAAGGTCGAAGCCTAAGCAAGGCATTGGATTTACATCCAACAACTGGCATTCTTCTTCAGTCTCTCGTCTTCTTCCCCCAGCGCCGCCGAGACCGGCTGCTCCAGCCTCGCAGCGAAACGATACCCCACCGATGGCCAGGCTATCAGTCCACTCCTCCACACCTCCTATTATTCTCTACCGAGTGTGGGCTCACCCCGCACCCAAACTAGTCAAGTTTCTCACTCCTCTCTGTCTGCGCCTCCACTGCCGCATCTTCCCCATCTCAGGGGCATTCCAGTCTGGGGCCTCGCCGTCGTCCACCGGCTTGGTGCGCTCTGCATGGTGTGGTCAACGTGGTCAACAAATGAGAGTCATCGGAAGATAACTGTACGTGGAGAGGCTGACAGTGGGGACGCACCACGCCCATCAATGCAGGCATGCAACTGCATCCTTTTTACCCTAAAAATAATGTTTTCTCCCGCTGACATCTAGGACCCACCAGCTACATCTTCGCATGCAAGGAAGTGCATCCTTATTACGGGCAAAAAATGATTCTTTCCCTTCACAGCTGGGACCCACCAACTATATCTTCGCACGCAAGGAAGTGCGTCCTTATCCTCCCTGACAGCTGGGACCCACCCGGTCGAAGCATACATAACGTTCTTTGTGTACATACTGGTTGATCGCTCTGTCTGCCATGATGAATCGTGGCCGAGTAAGGAGCGGCAGCAGTTCAGGCAGTCCAATTCAAATCGTGTACATGTATGTACAACGAGATGCCAAAAAATACGGCCACGTACGTACATACGGGCGGGGTGTCGAACGCGTACTCACGCATACGTATGGCTAGGGCTCGTGTACAAGGAGAGGCCACGGACGACAGCAACGGCATCCTATTCATCGGAAGCCAACCGGCTAGGTCGGAAGGGAGAAACTGCGTCGTGTTCATGGCGAGGCAACGAAATGCGTTGTGTTCGTCGGGAGGCAACAAAATACGTCGTGTTCATCGGGAGCTAGCCGGCTTGGACGGAACAGCCGAAACGAGGTCTGGCATACCGCAGAACGGAACAACGGGCCTTCTGTTCGACGGCGTATGGTCGAAATGGGGTCTTGTTCATGAGAAGGGTCTGGCGTACCGCAAAACGGAGGAAACAGACTTGTGTTCGACCACGTATGGTCGAAACAGGGTCCTGTTGATTGGGAGGGGTGTGGCGTACCGCAAAACGGAGGAAACGGACATGTGTTGGAGCGCCTATGGTCGAAATGGAGTTCTGTTCATCGGGAGGGGTGTGGTGTGCCACAAAACAGGACTCCATGGGCTACTATTCATCCACCATCGACTTCCTCCAGCATCCACCTGCTACTGTTCATCCACCATCGAGTTCGTCCAGCCTCCACCAGCTACTATTCGGGTCCTGTTCACCCAGGCTCCACCGGCTACTGTTCATCCAGCCCCCTACGGGGTCCTGTTCATTCCGCCTCCACGGGGTCCTGTTCAACCAGCCCTCCACGTGGTCCTGTTCAACCAGTCCTCCACGGGGTCCTATTCAACCAACCCTCCACGTACGGGGTCCCTCCACCGGCTACTGTTCATCCACCCCCACCTCCTCGATCGGGGTCCTGTTCATCCAACCCCCACCGGGAACTGTTCATCAAGAGGCAGCTTCGATCGACTTCAGTTAGCAGCTGTAGCAAAGGAATCACTCGGGTTTAGTTAATGACATGGGATCGATCGGGGTTCAGTAACGTAGCTAGTGCAATCGCTCGGGTTCAATTAGAGCCCAATGCCTTGCTCGGGTTCAGTTAGAGCGCAATGCCTCGCACACACGCGTGTACATGTACGAGAGAAACCCGCAAACCTCTGTGCATCGCTCGGCCCCGACCACCCACCGTAACCGGGAACTCCCCGAAATTTTCCTCACCCTCACTTCTACCATGATTTTTTCCGTCATGGACGACCGAAAGAATGTCATGCAGGTGCGCCGGCCCGCCCAAGACGAAAAGCCCATTTTCTGTCTTGATTTTTTTGTCATAGAAGTAGGAGCCCACCACATCTATGATGATACCGGGTTTTGTCACAATTATCGTCATAGAAGTGTCATAAGCATGATAGAAAAAATCCGTTCGGCCCAAAATGTCACAGATGTGTCTTTTTTTGTAGTGAGTTAACCTGCCGCAGGGTCTTGCCTTTATATACACAGGTCGAGGCCCTGGTCTTACAAGTGTCCAAGCCAGATCACACAACATGACCAACTCGGTTTCTAAGTTGCCTTGCCTTATTAAGCAAGTTACCATCGGGTGGCTCACACTTAGCAAAATTTTATCAATCCCAGATCTATAAATAACTGCCCTGCCAATGTTATTCAGGTGGCTTAAATAAATACATTTTAACCCATCGGCCTCTAGCCGGCTTAATCATGAATTTGTAACCCGCCAAGAGTTCCTAAACCTGTTTCTACAACTTGACCTGACAACATGTTGTTCATAATTTGACAATTATACTCCATAGTTAATATATCTCTTAGACGCAGCTGACCTGTCCTTCATCATATAGACGGCTTGTGATTTCTTCATAACCATAATCAATCATAAACTCACCATTAATCAGCTTGTGCATATAACAATTGAACTACTATTCGCAACCATTCATCGGCTTGTCATCGTAGATTAACTCACCACATTATATCTCCAGGCCGCATCTTTTAAACCGCCGAACATGACTGTTGTCAACTGGGAACGTTCTCTGGTTACCAAGGAAATACTTGATGATTTTGTAAGCCAAGGTCTATTGGTGAGTCGGCAGGAAATTGGATGTCGAGTTAGTAACCAGGAAGTAATTCCTACTCCTGCCGAGGATGAAATTGTTGTCTTCACCGATCCATACTCAGAGGGTTTACCCACACCCGGGTCTAAATTCTTTCGGGACCTCCTCCATTATTGCAAACTCGGTATCCAACATCTACCACTTTCAAATCTTCTACGAAGCTTATCTGCAAACGACACCCATTGTTCCTCTGTTCAAAGAGTTCTCTTATATAAACCGCCACACTGAATGCCAAAATGGCCCAAGTCAAGAGCTAGGCGGAATCTCTATTCAGAGACGAAGACATAAAAATTTTCCCTCCACTGTCTTACCAAGTCACCCCAATGGATGGGTGACCACCTAGTTTTACTGTAAGAATACTGCTCCAGCCACTAAAAATCCTCTACCCGGGTTTAGAGCTGAGCGTCTTCCAACGGATTTTGACCCGCCAAGCAAAATTATCCCAGAAGAGCATGTAGAGGCCTTTCCATACCTCTCCAAGGCTAAAGCTTTATTAGCTAATGGGTTAATTGGAGTTGACTTGACCCGGTGCTGGATTTCTTGGAAGATACTCCACTTTAGCCGCCGTCCCGACCTAATGTGTGACTATTCTGGCGAGCCCAATGACCCTCAGCGGTATACTGAACACAAATTCACTGTTGAAGAAGCCTTTAAAACCTTAAGGACTCTGCTTGGCGACTCTCAGGAGAATTGCAATAAAGTTGGTCTGCCGCCCTTCTTTAAACAAAACCCAGTTCCACCAGTAATTATTTACCTTTATTAGGTTCAATACAAGTTAATTCTTCCTTATGCCTTGTTTACTATCTTTTTGTACTTTATCCGTGCTAACTCGGCCTTCTGGACCAAGAAACCACAAGCTGCCGCCCTAGTCAAGAAGCCTAAGACCAAAACCCGTGCTACGAGCCGCCGTAAAAAACAAACAACCGAAGATCTTCGCAAGATGGATGACTCAGAGGTAGGACTCGACTTCTGAGGATGATGCGGAGACAGGCAATGCTGACGTAGCAGAGGTAATACCTGTCTCCTCTGACTCAAACTCTTTGCCAAGAAAGAAAACTCGGCGGGTCATCCGGAAAGTAAGATTTTCTCATCCTCTTTCTCATTTGGACCCCAATTTTCTTTTGAAGATGCAGCAGCATAATTCAAGACGTATGACCCGGAGTGACGGTACACAAGACCTCAAATCCGTCTTACCCAACACTCCTATACCTCGTAAGCGTTGAAATGAGGTGCCTCATAGCCGAACCCTTTCTCTTCCGAAAGATGGTTTCTTTCGTCAACCTCTTAATCCTTCCGAATCAAATTATCAGGGAATACCTCCATCATCCGGTGACACTACCAGAACTCAAATGCATGTCTTCAAGGTTGCCCATGGGTAAGTACTTCTACTTTTTCATAAACAACTTGCAATGACATATACTCGTGAGCTATTGTGTCTTTGTTATAGAGGCATAGCCAAAGCAGGCAAAAAACAGAAAGTGGGCGGGTCTTCAAAGGATCCCAAAGCTAGCGAACTAGAGAATCAGATGTCAGAGAACCCTGAGGCTTTAATTCAAAATCCCAAAGACCCTATCAACGACCCGCCACCACAGACGGATGCCACGGGCCTTGAACCAATGTACACTGAAATCAACCTGACTGCTAGTCATGACCCGCCGAGCCTCAATCCACAAAGCCCTGCCAAGTTAACTAAAGAGATTCTTTCTAAGAAGACACATGAAGATGTCCTAATTACTGGCACATGCTATACACAGCCAAGGAACCATACTGTATTGGCTAAACATAGCGCCAAAGAAGAACCACCAGCCGCAGACATGGACAAGCTAAAACTGGATCTGCAGCACTATGCAGACTTTAGCGCATGCGAGTTACACGCAGGCTGCCTAAACCGTCTGCACACAAACCGCGATATGGAGGCCGGCCTGGTTAATCTGATGAGGCAGAAATATGAGGTATAAATCAAATCTTTTTCCACTGGTTCATATGCATATAAACATGTAGCACCCAAGGGTCGGCCTATCCTAACAAGGATGAGCCAGGTCTTCAAATCATTAACTTTGAACAAAACCATACATAGCCTTCAAGGGTCGGCTTATCCTAACAAGGATGGGCCGGGTCATCAATGACCTTAACAGAATCAAACATGTAGCCCCCAAGGGCTGGCTTAACATGACAAGATAGGTCTGCTCACTCCTGAGCACGCGTTGGTTTTCCCTTGAAGAGGAAATGGTGATGCAGCAAAGTAGCGTAAGTATTTCACTCAGTTTTTGAGAACCAAGGTATCAATCCAGTAGGAGATAACACTCAAATCACCTAGTAGCTGCACAAACAATCAAGAACCTCGCAACCAAGGTGATAAAGGGGTTGTCAATCCCTTCACGGTCACTTGCGAAAGTGAGATCTGATAACTATAGTAAGGTAAATATTTTTGGTATTTTTGTTGTATAGATTGGAAAATAAAGATTGCAAAATAGTAAACGAGATGCGTTGTAAATAAAAGAGATAAAATATAATAATAAAAAGACCCCGGGGCCATAGGTTTCACTAGTGGCTTCTCTCATGATAGCAAGTATTACGCTGGGTGAACAAATTACTGTCGAGCAATTGATAGAAGAGCGCGTAGTTATGAGAATATCTAGGCAACGATTACGAAATATAGGCATCATGTCCTTGTTAAGTAGACCGAAACAATTCTGCATCTACTACTATTACTGCACACATCGATGGCTATCCAGTATGCATCTAGAGTATTAAGTTCATGAGAACAGAGTAATGCTTTAGCCAAGATAACATGATGTAGAGGGATAAACTCAAGCAATATGATATAAACCCCATACTTTTATCCTCGATGGCAACAATACAATATGTGCCTTGCTGCCCCTGCTGTCACTGGGAAAGGACACCGCAAGATTGAACCCAAAGCTAAGCACTTCTCCCATTGCAAGAAAGATCAATCTAGTAGGCCAAACTGAACTGATAATTCGAAGAGACTTGCAAAGATATCAAGTCATGCATATAAGAATTCAGAGAAGAACCAAATATTGTTCATAGATAAACTTGATCATAAATCCACAATTCATCGGATCTCGCAAACACACCGCAAAAAGTATTACATCGAATAGATCTCTAAGAACATCGAGGAGAACTTTGTATTGAGAAACAAAGAGAGAGACGAAGCCATCTAGCTAATAACTATGGACCCGAAGGTCTGTGGTAAACTAATCACACATCATCGGAGAGGCTATGGTGTTGATGTAGAAGCCCTCCATGATCGAATCCCCCTCCGGCAGATCGCCGGAAAAGACCCCAGATGGGATCTCACGGGTACGGAAGGTTGCGGCGGTGGAAAAGTGTTTTCGTGGCTCCCCTTGATGTTTTTAGGGTATAAGAGTATATATAGGCGAAAGAAGTAGGCCGGTGGAGCTCCGTGGGGCCCATGAGGGTGGGGGCGCGCCTACCCCCCTGGGCATGCCCTCCTGCCTCGTGGAAGCTTAGCAGAGTTCCAGACTTCAACTCCAAGTCTCCTGGTTTGCGTTTGTTCCGTTTGATATTCCTTTTCTGTGAAACACTAAAATAGGCAAAAAAAAGAAACTAGCACTGGGCCTTCGGTTAATAGGTTAGTCCCAAAAATAATATAAAAGTGCATATTAAAACCCATTAAACATCCAAAACAGATAATATAATGGCATGGAACTATAAAAAATTATAGATATGTTGGAGACTTATCAAGGTCGGGTCTTCAATGACCTTAATAGAATCAAACATGTAGCCACCAAGGGCCGGCTTAATCTGACAAGATAGGTCGGGTCTTCATAGGAATTTGAAGTGACCTACACTAGCCCCCAAGTGCCAATTATATTGCTTGCGATGTGCTTGGGACTTGAAGATTTGTCCCGCTATTTTAATACCAAATTGTATTAATGACTACCAATCCTTACTGCAGGAGCCTGTGAATCTTGAAGACTCGCAGGTAGTCGAATTAAGGAAAAATATTAAACTCAAGAAGCTGAAACTCTCAAAGCTAAATCCAAGCTCAATTGCTCTTTGGAAGAGGTTGAAAAACTCAAGTCTAGTTTTTCCATAGAGAGCGCCGCCTGGCAGAATGAGAAAACCATATTGCTGCGAAGATCAGAGGCCATGGAAACTTCACTTAAAACCACAACTGAAGAGTCGACCGGCTTGAAACAGCGTATCTCCTGAATGACACCCGCCATATTTGTAAGCAGAATGTAATTTTAAGTACAACAACTTGTTTGGCGACTTATAACTATTTGTTTTCCAACCCGCCTGGCGACTCGTGTGCCATTTGTTTGAACAGCTCCTAGAAACTCGAGTCTTGGCCAAGATATGCTAGTGAAGCTGAAAGCTATTTATGCCTTGGTGGAACAACGATATACTAGCACTCAACGGGTGCTTGTAGCCATCTCCAATAGAAAACAACCTCCCACTCTTATGAAGACCGTGCCAGATCAGTTATCCATAGTGCCAGGGCAAATCAAGGAGTTGAAGCTATTAACCGCCCTCGCAGGAGTTATTTCAGCACTTAGCCGGGCCAAGGCATGGCAATCAGAGCTAGACCCAATTGAAATGGCAGACGGCTGCCCAGTACGGAAAGACGGGCCTCCGTTTGACCAGGCCGATTTTGCTAAATGCATGAGAGATGTATGCCCCTTGGCTTGTAAACTGGCAATGGAGGCAGACTTAGAGCATCTCCAGCCGTTGCCCCCCCAGGGGGCGCGTAAAATCGCCGCCTGGGGGCGAACCAGCGCTAAACCGCGTGTTGGGGTGTGATGCTCCCTAGTCACCGCCCCCACGTCGCATTTTGGTTGTTCTTAAAAACAAAATCCGGCCCCACATTCACACAGACAAGGTACAAATTTAACCAAACTTCGGCGAGTTCATCAAATATTTTACAAAAAAGAAAAAAAGACACTACAAGACCCGCCGTCGCCCTCGCCGTTCCTCGCCGCCCGCTGCCCTGAAGCTCTACATGTCGAGGAGCCTGTAGAACTGCGTGTAGTCCCCACCGTCGTCATCATCGTTGCCTCCTCCGTGGCCACCGTCCCTGTTGCTCCCTTGCCTAGGGTCGCCGACGCACGGCGGGTTGGACGGTACGGGGGCTTCCTCGTCGCCGTCACTGTCGAGGATCACCATGCCATTCTCGTCCTCGTGCCCACGCTGGCGAGCGGCTATATCTCCTGCAGGGCTTGGTGCTGCTGGACCATCTTGTCACAGAGGTAGTCGTCCCGCCCCCACTTTAGGGCGGCCTCGTCGGAGAATCCGGACCGGGCTATGGCCTCGTACTCCGTAGGGAGGCTAGACTCCACCTTCGGCCTGACAAGCCGGGCAGAGGTGGGGGAGGACTCGGCGATGTGGACGCCGCAGCTACGGGTGCGCCGGCTGACCGGCGCTTCCTGGGGCTCCAGCTTGACGGGAAGGAGGGAGGGAGAGCCGAATGAGCGGCCAGACGAGGAGGAGGATGCCAGGTCCATGCGTCCGGTGTCCACGAGCTCCCACGCCAGAGGGAGAAGGTGGGGGCAGCGGGGTACTCCAGCCTCGGCGTGTTGCCGCCCTCGATATACTCGAGGACGGCCTCGAGTGTGCGGCCGGGGACGCCCCACTATCGGCGGCACCCGTCAGTGTTGTGCCTCCTGTAGGTCACGATGCCGTTGGTGGCCTCGAGCTGCTCGACGTGGCGACGGCGGAAGTACCGCTCCCACAGCATGCTATCGGGGGCGTACCTCGGCCCTTCTCTCGACGCCTGCGGCAGAGAGGAACGGATACGGGCGATCTCCGAATGCCTGGCTACCCCGATGGGCGGCGGTGGCATCGGGACCCGGTCGGCATTTATCCTCCACGCCCCGGGCACCCGCATGTCCGGCGGGACCGGGTACTCAGCCTCAAAGAGAAGCCGAGCTTCGTCCTTGCAAAGGTGGCGGCGGCCGAAGCCGTTCGCCGCCGCGCCATCGCCTGGGAAGCGCTCGGCCATTTGGTGAGGAGAGAAGAGAGGGAGGAACGGGGGTGTCGGCGGTGGAGAGCAAGGTCTGTGTGTGGCTCACTGGTGCGGGAGGGGGCGGCTTATATTGGTGGCGCCAACGTGGCCGCCGTGTGTACGCATGGCAGGCAAGGGACGTGCGTCGCCCCGGCTTCACTGCACCGCCCGTGAGGCATCAATGGACGCTGACCGACACGGCAACACGCGGTAGCTTTGGCATTGATTCCCCCATGGGAAACCGAGGCAATGAGGACGACGAAGCGATGAGAATAGTCGGGTCTCTGCCAAGGAGGGCCCACCGTTTTTCATGCCAAAAACAATTCGGCCGGTGCCCCCAAGCGCCCCCTAGCGCGCCGAGTTCGACATGGGTCCGCCGGTGCTAATTTCAGCCTGAGCCGGCGAAAAAGGGCCTTTGCGGGCACGACTGGGCCGATTTTTCGGTGCCAGCGGCCAAAAAATCGCCTGGGGGCCTTGTTGGGGCAGCGATTGGAGATGCTCTTAACAAAGTATCAGCCGGCTTATGACAATGACAACACTTGGGTAAAATTTGCCGACTCACGATGCCATAGATCTAACTCCACCAAAGCGTAAGCATGCTTTTACTCTTGACATTGACCTTGCTCCAATTATAAATGATGAAACCATATTCGAGGCCTTAACCACCATCGATTGGACATCACCTGACCTTTAGATGGTCGAAGAAGAAGAGCCACCGCGGGATGACCCGGAGCCGTCAACTCGCCAAGAAGGAAACTGATTCATAGCAATGACGATCCGGGTGGCTTTCAGGCTAGGTTGTAGGAGTGTAGCTCTAGAAACACTTTGTTCCAAACTTTTTGGCTCATGAAAGCCTTGTAATAGGTTAGTCTAAAACAATGGTCCGCCATGTCATGCCTTCGTGCATGTTTATCTTGACCTTTGATCCGCCAGTTTAATCATTATGATAGGCCTGATGTGATCATATATTTGAGCCATACCAGGACTCTTATTTTCATTTGAAGTTTTGCATATCCTGCAAAAATTTAAACAACATATGTACTGGCGACTCAAAGTCAAAAGCTAGGGCGGGTGAGAACCCAAAAATATGTAGCCTTATATGACTACGGGAAAGACTGTAACCAAGTCTATTCAAGCCAAAACACACTGGTGACTTAAAGTCAAAAGCCAAGGCGGGTTACCAAACCCGAAGACTCGTGGTATCATAAAATACTTGAAAACATACCAGTAGAGTTAAATTTATGCTGCTGGCTTAAAATTAACAGCCAGTGTGGGTGAAAAGCCAAAGATTTGGAGCCTCTTGACCACGGCTGTGTAAACCAAAATATACTAGCGACTTAAAGTCCAAAGCCAGGGCGGGTTATACCCCAAAATACTCAAACATGAGCCATACCATCCGGAGCCTCGCGAGTCCGGTAGTCAAAATTTGCACAAACCAAAAATATCAGATAAAAATATCCCAAGAAACCAAAAGAGCAATTCAAAAAAACTCAAAGAATTGTTGGGCCGGTTTTCCAAAGCACGACCAAACATGTTGGCTCACAGGCCTTGTGCTTTAAAGGCTGCACAGCCATTGAGTTTATCCTAGCTCACTGTAAGCCGGCTCTCATGTGACAGAAGCCGCCATTTTAACCTTAACGAGTTCAGGGTCTTCAAAAAGATTGACTGTTAAGAGTTCGACGGGTCACCTGGCAGAGTAGCGGGTTGCAAACAGGCAGGTGTAACTCGTGATATGGCGACTCAGGCCGGTCAAGACGGTATGAAAGCTAAATCCGGTGGGTTGGAAGCCCCCAAGTGACCTTATGACCAATTAATAAAGACTCAAATACATAGAAATGAAATGATAGAGGCCCTGAATTGTCAGGGATGCCGACTTTATTATATTGATCATAAAAAGATATATACATCGACAGAAGTATGTACAACAGGGAGAGCCAGTGGCTCAAATATAATAAGGCCGAAGATGAGCAATATTCCACGGCCTGTTGGTCTCCTGCTCAGAGGTGTGTGGCTTCTTGTGCTCACGTATATCAATGAGATAATACAAGCCATTATTAAGATTCTTACTGACCACAAAGGTCCTTCCCAAGGGGGGACAGCTTATGCGTATCTGTATGATCCTAAATCAGCCAGAGCACCAAGTCGCCTTCTTGAAATGCCTGAGTCTTGACTGTGCGGCTATGATAACGACGTAGGTCATTGCTGATATATTGCTGAACGAGCCGCTGCAAGATCACATTGTTCATACAAAGCATCAAGTGTGTTTTGTCATGCCGTCTCATTATCAGTTTCAACATAAGCCGCCACTCGGGGCGAGTCATGACATATATCACTTGGCAGAACCGCCTCTGCACCATAGACCATAAAGAAAGGCATATAGCATGTTGACCTGTTGGGGGTAGTATTGATACTCCAAAGCACTAAAGGTAACTTCTCAACCCAATAACCTGGCGTTCATCCCAAGGGAACCATATGCCGGGGCTTGATGCCTCGCAAAATCTGCTGGTTAGCCCTTTCCACTTGACCATTAGATTGTGGATGAGCCATAGAAGAAACATCAAGACGAATATGCTCTCTTTGACAGAACTCCTTCATAGCACCTTTAGACAAAATTTTGCCATTATTAGTGATGATGATATGAGGGTAACTGTCATGGTTTTGTCACGGCAGATGTCCTAGAGAAAGGACTTAGTCGTGGAGCCATCGCGACGGGTTAGCTTGAAGGGGTTAAAGCGGACACAGGGACGCAAGAGAGTTTATACTAGTTCGGCCCCTTCGATGAAGGTAAAAGCCTACGTCTAGTTGTGATGGAATTGACGGGGTTTCGATGACTAGGGAGCAAACAAGCTTCGCCTATGTCTCGAGTTGTTGTCTGTCCTTGAACCGCCGTCGGGTCATCCCCTTATATACATGGGTGACGCCCGTCGGTTCACAGAGTCCCAATACCGGTTCATAGATGTGTCCGGTTTGGTTTCTACTTATTCCTAACTTACAATACAAGTTAACTACCAACGCCGGTTTACGGCTACAGGCCTTGAACCGACCATGGGCCTTGATCCCTCATCTGCCTTCTTGGGCTTTAACATACTTAACTACCGACGAAGTTAATCCGGCCCAGATAGGCCGGTTTACGCCCAGTAGTAATATCCCCAACATTAGGCCCCAGATTGATTTGAACATGTTCATGTCAATCCTTTAGCAAAAACCTTCATCTTCAATATCTTCTTGTAGTTTGTTGAATCGCCGTGATGTCATCTTCTCTGGTCGTTGTAAACTGGAGTGACGTCACCTGTCATAACGAAGCTATCCATTATGCTTCCTTGTTTAATAAATCTGCGGAAATCGAGGCGACAGCTCCGTTTCGTGGCCCCTTGATTGTCACGCCTGACACATGTCCTTTTGCCTTATAAATAGGACCAAAGGGTCATTTCTTTTCTCCCCTTCGTGCCTTTCTTCTTCGTCTTCCTCACGTCGCCAGCCTCGGAGCGCCGCTGCCACCGTCAACTTCTGCATCAACCTGAACGCACCAGAGCACCGTGGCAACCTTCCGCATCTTCCTCAACTCTGGTAAGCCTTCTGCTCTTCTCAACACAGATCTGTTCTAGGGTTTCGTGTTCTTGCAGTGTTCATCACCCGTTCCTGTTCATATACTAGCTCCTGGATGCATCTGTGAACCCCTGCTCTATGTAGCGGTAGCTTTTAGTATCCGCCTTTAGTTTGCTGCCCAAGACCATAGATCTCACATATATTTCTGCCCATTGGTTCAATACTGTTCTGCTTTGAGCTTTTGAATATTTTTCTTATTTTCTGAACTTGCTTCAGATCCAACGCTGTAGAGAAATCTTGTGAAATCTGTTTCTGCATACTTATCCATCCGCAATCTCAGTTGTTTCAATGCTTAGATCAGGCGGTTTAACCTTGTAGAAAAAATTTCCAAACCGGTATATACCATTAGTCCCCTTGTTGAGCCGCCAGATGTTGTTGCTTCATAAAACTCTGGTTTAGATAGATCTGTCTCCGGTTAAACATTGCACATACCAATGTACCTTAATCAATGCATTTTTGAACCGGGATCATCTACCTTGTAGATTTCATCATGGCCAAGCAAGTATATGAGTGCAACTGGGTTCCTTCTCGCGTCACAGAGGCTCAACTGGACGATTTAGTCCTGATCGGCGCCTTAGGCAGCAAAGATACCATCCATTGGAGGGCTCCTGGCAAAGAATGCCCTCCCACACCTCAAGAAGGAGAGGTCGTCGTTTTCGTAGATCACTTAGCCTGGGGCTTTAAGCCGCCCGGTTCTAAATTTTACCGAGACGTGTTAGCTGATTTTCAACTCCATCCACAAGATACTGGCCCCAACTCTGTTACAAACATGTGTCACTTCCAAGTGCTCTATGAGGCATTCTTTCAAGAGGAGCCCACAGTGGAATTGTTCAGAGACTGTTTCCATCTAAACCGCCGTACTGAGTTTACTGATGGCTCCAATACGAAGTTGGGTGGCATGGCGATTCAGAAAAGGAAAGAGGTCACATACCCTCACGCCAAACTGCACAGCCACCCCAAAGAGTGGAATCAAACATGGTTCTATTGCAAAGACACCTCCCCTGCTGGTGAAAATCCCTTGCCTGGCTTTAATCCGGAGCGGCTCAGCAATACACACCCCTTTCCGCAAAGGTTGACTGCCCAGGAGAGAAGCAAATATGCTCCTCAACTGTCGAAGCTCAGAGCCTTTATGGCCAACGGTTTAACAGGGGTTGATCTCGCCCGTTGTTGGATATCATGGAGCATACTGCCCCTTAGTCAGCGCTCCGGTTTGATGTGCGAGTATACTGGCAATGTTGATGACCCACTGCGACATTCCAACATCCAGCTCACCGATGAAGATATCATAGAAGGTGTGAATAAGATGCTGAATGAACCGGAACACATCTGTGCTAAAACCGGCCTGCTTCCCTTCTGTGCCACCAACAAACCGCCAGCTGTAAGAGTTTGATTTTTCTTTTTGCTGAATCTGCTATTGATACATTTTGTTATGGTTTAATATCAGTGCCTGTGTAACTAGGGCAACGATCCGTTTTGGAGCAAGAAACAGCCGCAGGAGAAACCAGAAAAACCAGACAAACCGGAAAGGACAACCCGACAAAAGACTAAAGTTGTGAAGAAGACTGCTCACAGGAAAAGAACCACTGCATCCTCTAATCCGGCCCCTGATGATGATGTGGATAATCCGGACCTTGAGGTAGGGCATGACTCACTTGGCTTATTTTTCATGCGTCTTATTGATGATGATATTTGTCAGGATGATGCCGAAGCCAGCCATGCTGATGCTGCAGAGGTAATTATTCTCTCTTCCGATTCAGAACCTTTGCCTTCACTAAAAATCTGTCAGGCAAACCGGAAAGTTAAATTTTCTCATCCTCTTGCTTATTTGGATCCCAAATTTCTTATGAAGACCCAACAGCACGAAGCTCATCGCACAACCCGACACACCGGCCAGGTAGTTACCTCCGCTGGTTTACCGAACAGTCCGGTTCAAAAACGCCGTTCAGATGTCTCTAATTTGCTTGTCAGTGCTTGTGCTAAAGTGGGCTGCTTTCATCAACCTCTTAATCCATCAGACTCCGATTATCAGGTTACTTCCCACTCATCCTCTGGCGAGTCATCGGCTACTCAGCTGCCACCGCTCAAAACGGTGCTTGGGTAAGCTATACTTATCATAATATTTGCAGCACATCGCCTTGGAACATATGTTGTATTTGATTTTATTATTCCTTTCAGGGCCAAACCTAGGCCAAGCAAGAAGGCTCGCTTGGACAAAGCGGCCGAAGAAAATGCCGTCCTTGAACCGGGCAAAACACTAGATCTTGAAGCGGCTATTCCTAAGGATATACCCAATGATCCACCGCAGCAAGACGACGATCTTATTGCTGAAGAGAGACCTATTGATACCTCAAGTCCTGTCAATCAGCCCACAAGCTCCATCCGGATAGAGAAATCCACCGGTCCAACAAAGCCCACTGACAAGCCAACATCCCTAGTGCAAACCGGCGATACCAAGGATGATGAGGTCGTCATTACTGGCATTGGCCATACAAAGCCAAGCAATCCTGTCGCTTTGTCCAAACATTCTGCCAAGGAAGAATTGCTGCCTTTGGCAAAGGCAAGTGGAATGCTGATCTGGCGACTTACGCTGCTCTGAACGCCCAAGATATCCATTCCGGCTACCTGAACCGGCTGTATACCAGTCAAGACTATGAAGCCGGTCTGGTTAATATGATGAAAGATAAATATGAGGTAACTTCCATATGCTCTTTCCTGCTTGTATATTTCAATTCTTGTTGACGCTCCTAGCCCCCGAGGGCCGGTTTGTAATCTTCTTTCAAACCGAGACTTACTAATATAAATCCTAATGCTTTGAAATTCGCTGATGTAGCCCCAAAGGGCCGGTTCAACTTAGCGTAGTTAAACTAGGACTTTAAGTAATTGAGATTGCCGCATCAAAATATATACGAGCAAATTGCCATTAGCCCCCAAGTGCCAAGTTGAATACTTGTATTGATCTTGGGACTTTGTAAGCAATTGAAAGATGAAGATCGAATATGCATTAGCCCCCAAGTGCCAAGTGCATAACTGTGACACTCCAAAATTTTAATTTGGTTTTTATCAAAAACTTTGTGGTTTTTGAAAAGAGGCCATTTAATTTTTTTTTCAGAAAACCTTCCTCTTAAAAAAAACTTCCTTTGCTTTGGCAAGGATTTTATTTTTTTCAAACTTTGGTGTTTGATCTTTTGAAACTTCTTCTCTGTTGGTTCCCTCTCAAATTCATTTTGGGAGTTTAATCTTTTTCTTTTAAAATGAAACTCTATGAAAATCTGGGATTTTCATATCTTGAAAACCACCCATGACTTTGCATTTTTGCCCATGTGGTAAAACCCCTCCAAAACCTCCCCTCCTCCTTGTAATCAACCTAAGTTCTCTGTCCCAACTAATCCAAGCAAGTTTTGGATTTTATTCTAATTATTTTTCCTCTCAAATCAATTCTGAAAATTATTTGGAGCCTGAGTGATTTTCAAAGCAAGTACCCTATTGCATTTGAGTTTTGACCTCAAACCAACTCTCCTGGATAGTCCTTTGTACCCACAACCCAGAACCATCTTGATCCACTCCTCCTCTTTTCAAATTTTTCAAAATTCAGTCTCTGCAAGTTTGGACCAGATTTGCCAAATTTGATGAAATTCATATCTACACTCCAAAAATTCCACCAAAAATCAGGCAGCCTACTGGAGCAATGAGTAGCCACTCCACCAAAAATCAGCTCAAGGAAAAATCCCCAGAGGCCAAATTCATTCTGTCGAACACTTGGCGTGCACTGTTGCTGTTCATATTCAGAAATTCAGTTTTCAGTGTCGTTTTCGCCCGTCAGTTTCTATCACGCGTAGACAGTGCGCTTGGCTCGATTCTCGCAGCCCCTCCCCCTTGTCCGGAGCTTCACACGCGTGCGTGGAGCCTTCCTGGCGTCGGTGGCACGCTGGCCCGCCCTCGCCGGTGTCTTCTGCGGCGTCGGGACCTCCTGTGGCGGCCGACAGAAGGCACACCATGGCAGAACGCTGTTCGGCGCCGCCCAGCGCCCCTCTGCTCTCCGCGTGGCCTCATGCATGCCAGCGCACGCCCGTGGCACCGTCGCCGTGGCCCGGCAAGCACGGAACGTGCTCCCTGCCGCCGACGGGCCGCGCCACCCCCGTTCTGTCGAGCTTGCCCATAGCACTAGATCCCAGCCCGTTTAGCACCTAAATGGAACCGGTGGACCTCAACGGCGTTGCCCAAGCCCCTAATCCCACTGCCCAACCACAGCACCGCCGTAAGCACTCGCCGGACTTATCCCGTTCACGGCAACCGCCTCGGGCCGCCTATAAAAAGGGCCCCCGAGCTCACCCTCGTGCACGCATCATCACCACTCCTCACCAACGCCCCGCCAGGCCACTAGGAGGTCCTCGAGGAGGTCTCCTCCCCCAACTCCGGCCGCCCCGATCCGCCTCGGCCTCCACCACGATTCGCTCCAGTGAGGCCATCTCCAGCGCCCAAACCCCGTCCGTTACTCCCTCTAGCTACCAGGAGCCTAACCCCCTCTTCAATTTGATCTTCACAGCTCTCTCCGACGAGTCCCTCGACCACCCGAGCCGCCGTCCGCCGGAGCAAAGCTCGCCGTCGACGTGGTACTCGCCGGCGACCACCACCACCACCAACCGACGCAGAATGGTGCCCTGAGCATGGAGGTACCCTCCGATCCCCCTGCCTCGCCGTGGATCGCCGCCGGCGACCACCGTGGCTCTCGGGCGCCGACGAGCTTCGTCCCCCCCCCCTTTTTGAAAGTTCAAACCTGACGAGTGGGACCCCACCGTCAGCCTCTCTGCCCTCTCTATTGAATCGTTTTCTGAAAGCGCCTTCGGGCAAAATGCGTTTTCCCTTTGGGCTGGCGTAGTTTCTGCCGAAGTGTTTCTGTTTTTATAAGCTAGCCCCTGGAAACTTTCTGTTTCATTACAGATGAGTCCCTGGGGAAAAACCTTTATAACTTTTAAACAGAAAAGTATTTTTGATTGATTCTTTTTCTGTTCTCTTTAAAATTTTGTCTAGTTTTTTATCAGAATTATTTGAAAAATATTTGGAATACTTTTTGTGCACTCCTTGGTATTTACGATAGCGCATATATTTTCTTTATACCGTAGATACCGAAGGAGGTGACGGAGCCGCGAACTTCACCGAGCTAGGCTCCGACTACTCTGAACCAGGCAAGCATGTTTGAACTTTTGATATGATGAGTGTCTTGGCATGTTTTGCATTTAGTTAGTTTCATGGCATGTTGAGGAGCATATCGATGAACGTTATTTTATGCAATATTGAGGTAAGTGAGTTCGATGATCCATAAGTGGATGGATGTGAGTATGAATGGCCATGTGTTGGCATGAGGATGGGTAAGATGGCAGTGTTGTAGCATGCCAGTCTTATGCCAGACTATGTGACTTCAGTGTCAAACCGTATCGGTCCAGTTCCTCTCATTTCCTTCCCTGTACTACCACATGTTTTCCGCAAGGAATATGGTTTAGTAAGTTGCAAACCGCTTTTCTGGTACACACCAAAAGGAGAGGCCGTGATGATGGTTCCATGGCCCTGGATTAAAGCCAGTCATCTGGTCAGGGGGCATGGGTGTTTCCGGTTGGGACCGAGAGGGGGGCACCCCTTAGAGCGCGCGTATATAAATGTGATCCCATGCTATTCGAGATTGTGATCTCCCCGTCTCAAAAGTTTTTCTTGGACGATGTCTAGGGTGATTCCTAGCATCGAGAGGTAGGATGGGTGTGTACTGGTTAGCTGTGTTTTCTTCCGAAATACCGTAAACGGAACTAGTCCTTCGTGACTACGGAAATCCGTTGGCTGTGGGAAAAATTTTGTACAAACTCTGCAGAGTCATATATTCCTCCAAATCATCTATTCCCTGTCCTAGATTGATATTATCTTATCCTAATCAAATGTCAGTTTTGATGGCAGAGACTCCGGTGATTCGCATGAGTGCTAATTCCGGTTAAATGATTATTCCCGTGGATGGACTAACCCATTTATTCCCATGAATTAAATGTTTATTATGAGTATTATTTACTTGTGAATAAAAGCCCTTTCTGCGATGTCGCTCAGTCGTCCGACTGTGGCATTGTTGTATTCTACTTTCTTTTCAAGCCCTTTCTGTGATGTCGCCCCGACGTCCGACTGTGGCATTTCTTTTAAAGCCCTTTATGTGATGTCGCCCCGACGTCCGACTGTGGCATTTCTTTTAAAGCCCTTTTTGTGATGTCGCCCCGACGTCCGACTGTGGCATTTCTTTTAAAGCCCTTTCTGTGATGTCGCCCCGACATCCAACTGTGGTATTTCTTTTAAAAGCCCTTTATGTGGTGTCGCTAAGACGCCCGACTGTGGCATCATTTCCTTATTTTTATTTGTTCACCTTTCGAGGCGTCGCTTCAGACACCCGATCAGTAGTTATTAATGTTTTGTTGGGATTTCAGGCGGACTACCGCCGTTTCCCTTTTACTTACCTTGTTATGCTAATTTTTGAATGTACATTGGTGAATTAATCATGACGCATCCATGCATGCATTTGTTATATCTTATGTCCGAACTGTCTTGCGAGTACTTTCAAAGTACTCACTGGCTTGTTGATTTGGCCAGATGCTGACGAAGGCGATCTCATGGATGAAGAGTTTGATAGAGAGTCCGACACCTAGAGGAGTCCCAGTCAGTCTCGTGCGACCCTGGATTTGGTCACTGTTTTATATCCACTTCCGCTACCAAATAAATTCATCGAGCCTCACCTCGACGCTCGATGAGATGACAGACTTAGAGTCTTGTATTTCTCTCCCCGCTGTGTTTCTCCACCACCGCCCTATCCTCGAGTCAGTAGTATGCCTCCACACCACTGTGTCATGTCCGCCATTATGTATAATTATTGGCGTGCTTGTAATAATTTGGTTGAGCAACCGTAGTTCGACCCTGTAATATATTTTATGCTACTGGCTTATTGTATCAAGAATCTGTCTACCAGTGAGGAGGATTTCTCTCATATTGGACTCAAAAGATTGGTTTCTCAATAAATATTTTTATTGGAAAACCGGTCGTGACAAGCTTGGTACTAGAGCCAGGCTGACTGTAGGAAGCCACTAGGTGCGATCGCTAATTGGTTATTAGCATGATAGAGCTAATTTATATTTTTGCAATTGTAGTCATTTTCTGTCAGTCAGCATAAATTTATGATGTGACCATGCAGAATTTTTGCCTACTTTTGTAGATGGCCGACAATAGCTGCGAGTCTTAGACCTTCGCCAACGTGCCCGATGGGTTCGTCAAGCTTCTTTCCTTCATCGTTCAGGTCGCGATGGGGCCATCTGTGCGCCCAGTCTTCACACTCTACCAGCACCGAGTCAACGACAGTCTGACCATGCACCAGGCCGCGGTGCAGTTCAAGGGAGGGCGTGGTGAGTTACGCCGCTTCCGGTTCGTGGGAAGAGCCATGCCTACGGAGAGGCATGCTATGCAGATGGCAGCCCGCGAGGCGATAGCTCGTCTTAGGGATGTCCTCCCCGTGATGAAGACTCGTCGCTACCGCTATCTTCCATGCCATGTGCCATACACCTGTCACTACGCATACTCCTGCCCCAGAGGAGAAAGAGACGAGGCTTTTGAGATGCTCATTGAGTATCTCCGGGCCCTGGAGGCAGCCTTCGACAACCTGGTGGATGACTTCGTAGCTACCCGCATGGACTCAGTTCATGGCTGTGCCGCCAACAGGAGGGAGCTCCTACCCATCGCACCGCCACTGACTTTGGTCTCGTCCTCAGCATCTTATACACCTACTCGTCGCCTGCCTTCTACCGAAGAATTCAACCAAGTCATTGCACCCACTCCAGCGCGCACTGCACCACCCTTCACGCCCACTCCTGTACGTGTAGCTCCGCCCATGGCAACCGCTCCGTCCACTCTGCGCAACACTACGCGTATGGAGCCCATTAGCGAGGAGGAAGTCGAGTCCCCAACCTCGCTACGCCTCGCCCTCGGCAGGGCAAAGGAGGTCGTCAACATCTCTGCCTGAGTATGCCTAGCTGCCATGTAATGTACCGCTTTGTAAGATATGTACATAGGTTGTGAGAAGTAGCCTGTTTGCGCATCATGTAGGATCTGGAGAAGTGCACTAGCCTAAATAACATGTCAGGATTATGTATGCATATCCTGAGTGATGTATTGTATAATTACCGCCCGCGTGTAAGATATGTAATGAGCAGTTCTTCTCCATGCGCAAGTCGATTTGTTTTTCTTAAGTAAGCTGGGTTATTTAGTTTTATTTGCCAGCTTTATGCATTTTTTGAAATTGTTTTTGCGACTCTTTCCGCTTTTCTTATGGATTTTACAAAATATCCCCAGAGTGAAAAATGTCTCGTCCTTGGACTCGCTCCATGCCAACTCCACCAGAGGAAAATTATGATGCACAACCCAGCAACGAGTTCACTCAGGGACAGTCAAGCCAACAGGGCAGTGAATCGGCACTTTCACAAATGTGCCGCCTTTATGAACAGAGTCAGCAACAACATCGTGAAATAATGAACCAAGTCATCAACATGGGAAATCACCATGGACAGTATCAGCAGCATTCCAAGTTATCTGAGCTACAGAAGACACGTCCTCAAACATTTTCTCACACTGACAAACCTCTTGAAGCCGAGGACTGGCTTCGAGATATGGAGAGAAAATTAATTATTGCAAAATGTTCAGACCCCGAGAAGGTATTGTATGCTCCGCAGTATCTCACAGGAGCAGCCGCATCGTGGTGGGAGAATTTTCTGCACATGCATCCCAACGAAAATGACATAACCTGGGATGATTTCAAGGAAGGTTTCCGTGGTGCACACATTCCTAAGAGTATTATGAAAATCAAGAAGAGAGAGTTTGATGACCTCAAACAAAGGAACATGACAGTGTCAGATTACAACAGTCAATTTACTCTATTGTCCCGCTACGCCAATGAAGAGCGTATGACTAAAATCAAGAAGATGGAGAAATTCCTTGACGGTCTGGCGCCCGTGCTTAAATGCCAACTGGTCGTGCACACTTTTCCTAATTTTAAAACACTGGTGGACAAAGCCATTACTCTGGAAAATGAGAGACGCAGTCTGGAAGATATCCGCAAGCGAAAAAGGGACCAGACTAATCATGCTCGCAATCACCGAAGCAAGACAGATTTTCAAAAGGGTGGGACACACAAATCCTCATCCAATGTCTCACGCCCAATCAAGAATTTTCATGCAAGGGACAAGGAATTCACCTATCGCCCCAGCGTTACTTGTTACGCTTGTGGAGAAGAAGGGCACTATGCCAAACAGTGCCCCAAGCCAAGGAATTCAACCCCAAAGCCGAACAACGGCGGCAACAATTCCGCGCCCAAGCGAAACAATTTCAATCCCAACAATAACCACAGGAAGGGTCATCTGAACCACGTAACCAAAGAGGAGGCACAAAATGCTCCGGATATCGTACTCGGTACGTTTCCTGTCAACACAATACCTCCAATGGTTTTGTTTGATTCTGGAGCTTCTCACTCTTTCATTTCGAAAAATTTTGCTTTGCAAAATAATTTTTCGATGCTTCCTTTGGAAAAATCCATGATCATCAAGTCCCCTGGGATTCAGCAAGTTACTCAGAATTACTGTCAGAATGTGGTCATTGAGTTCGAAGGATTGGATTTTCACGCAAATCTTATTCTGTTGGAAAATAAAGGACTGGATGTCATCCTAGGGATGGATTGGCTAACCACCAATAAGGGTTTTATCGACTGTTTCAACAGGACCGTAATTCTCACACACCACCAAGGGAAGACAATAAGAGTATCAGCCAAGGAAGGAAAAATACCCCAGCAACTGAGATTAAATAAGGTGGACGTTTCTGAGCTAAACAAGGTTCCAGTAGTGTGTGAATTTCCAGATGTATTCCCTGAAGAACTACCAGGCATGCCACCAGATCGAGAAATAGAATTCCGCATTGAGCTAGCACTAGGAACCACCCCCATATACAAGAAACCATACAGAATGGCACCATCCGAGTTGATCGAGTTGAAGAAGCAAATAAAGGAATTACTGGAAAAAGGATACATTCGAGCCAGCTCCTCACCTTGGGGATCACCAGTTTTATTTGCCAAAAAGAAGGATGGAACGCTGAGATTGTGTATTGACTATCGAGCACTTAATATGGTCACAGTCAAAAACAAATACCCGATGCCAAGGATAAACGATTTGTTTGATCAACTCGCTCAGGCCAAGGTATTCTCAAAAATTGACTTAAGGTCAGGATACCATCAATTGAAGGTACGAACGGAAGATATCCCCAAAACAGCCTTCACCTCCAGATATGGACTGTACGAGTTCACAGTGATGCCATTTGGATTAACTAACGCCCCAGCATATTTTTTTCACCTCGTGAACAAAGTATTTATGAAGTTTATGGACAAGTTCGTCGTGGTATTCATCGACGATATTCTGGTATACTCCAAGACACCAGAAGAGCACGCAGAACATCTCAGGATTGTGCTAGGAGAGCTAAGAAAACACCAATTGTATGCCAAGTTCAGCAAGTGCGAATTTTAGCTAAGACAAGTAGGCTTTCTAGGCCACGTGCTGACCCAAGACAGTATCGCAGTGGACCCAGAGAAAGTCAGGGCCGTACTTGGCTGGAAGTCACCAGCCAGCGTAACTGACATACGGAGTTTCTTGGGAATGGCAGGATATTACCGCAGATTTATTGAAGGATTTTCCACCATAGCCAAGCCTATGACACAGTTGCTCAAGAAAGATAAGAAGTTTGAATGGACAGAAGCCTGTGAGAAAAGTTTCCAAGAGCTAAAGTGGAAGTTAATGACAACACGGGTATTAATTGTACCCGACATACACAAGAATTTTGAAGTATATTGTGACGCGTCCAGAAAGGGTCTCGGATGCGTGTTGATGCAGGAAGGCAAGGTTGTCGCCTACGCTTCAAGGCAACTTCGCAAGCATGAGGAAAATTATCCCACTCATGACTTAGAAATGGCAGCAGTTATTCATGCACTCAAGGAATGGAGGCATTTCTTACTTGGGAATCGATGTGAAATATATACGGATCACAAAAGTCTCAAATATATTTTCACACAGCCAGAACTAAACTTACGGCAACGACGTTGGTTGGAGTTGGTAAAGGATTATGATGTTGGTATCCATTACCATCCAAGGAAGGCAAATGTAGTGGCCGATGCCCTTAGTCGGAACCCCAGCTCCGACGAAAACTATCTACACAGCTTGAGGCCCGAATTCCATCAAGAATTTGCCAAGCTCAACTTGATAATGGTAGCAAAAGGCACCATATCAAACTTGGAAATACAACCCAACCTTGTGGAGAAAATCAAAGAAGCTCAGCCCGGTCACACCAGCATCGCAGGCATCAAAAGAAAGATGAGTATGGGCAAGGCCTCGGAATTCGTCATAGACAATGAAGGAATATTATGGTACGGAGAAAGGCTCTGCGTGCCAAACATAGAAGACCTTAAACAGCAAATTTTAGCTGAAGCACACACCACTCCATATTCAATTCACCCTGGAGGAACCAAAATGTATAAGGATATTCAGGAAAGATTTTGGTGGCACGGTATGAAGAGGGACATAGCCACCTTCATTGCATGTTGCGACTCATGTCAACGCATAAAAGCTGAGCATCAGAGACCAGTCGGACTACTGCAACCGAACAAAATACCTGAGTGGAAATGGGATGAAATAGGGATGGATTTTATTGTCGGACTACCTCGGTCACGACACGGGAATGATGCCATATGGGTCATCACCGATAGATTAACCAAAGTGGCACACTTTATTCCAATAAAGACGACCCACACCACTCAAAGGCTTTCCAGGATTTATCTCTCCTGTATAGTATGTCTGCATGGAGTCCCGAAGACTATAATATCCGACAGAGGCACTCAGTTCATCTCAAGATTTTGGGAGCATTTACAACAGGCCCTGGGAACCCAACTAACCTTCAGTACCGCATACCACCCACAGACTGATGGACACACTGAACGCGTAAACCAAATTTTAGAAGACATGCTGAGAGCATGTGTCCTCACATATGGAACCAGTTGGGAAGAAAGCCTGCCATACGCCGAGTTCGCGTATAACAATAGCTACCAGGCCAGCCTACAAATTGCACCATTTGAGGCTTTATACGGACGAAGATGTCGTACCCCGTTAAATTGGTCAGAGACCGGAGACAGCCGCATCTTCGGACCAGACATGCTCAGAGAAGCCGAGGAAAAGGTCAAGCTAATCAGAGACTGACTTAAGACCGCTCAAAGTCGACAGAAGAGTTATTATGATCAGAAACATCGTAGGGTCAGCTTCGAACCCGGTGAGTTCGTATACCTGAGAGTATCCCCTATGAGAGGACTGCAACGGTTTAAGATTAAAGGAAAGTTAGCACCAAGATTCATTGGACCATTCTGCATAGTGGCACGAAGAGGCACTGTGGCCTACCAGCTAGACTTACCCGAAGACTTGTCCGACATTCATGACGTGTTCCACGTCTCTCAATTAAGGAAGTGCGTAAGCAACCCAGAGAAACAAGTATCCCATGAAAACATTGACGTGCAGCCAGACCTCACTTATCGGGAACGTCCCGTAAGAATATTAGAGGAGTCTGAAAGGAGGACCCGACAGAAGACCATCAAGTTTTTCAAAGTCCAATGGAGCAATCACAACGACAGTGAAGCAACTTGGGAAAGCGAGGATTTTCTTCGGGCAGAGCATCCACACTTATTTAAGGATCAGCTGAAATCTCGGGGACGAGATTTTTCCTAAGGGGGTAGGTGTTGTGACACTCCAAAATTTTATTTGGTTTTTATCAAAAACTTTGTGGTTTTTGAAAAGAGGCCATTTAATTTTTTTTTCAGAAAACCTTCCTCTTAAAAAAACTTCCTTCGCTTTGGCAAGGATTTTATTTTGTTCAAACTTTGGTGTTTGATCTTTTGAAACTTCTTCTCTGTTGGTTCCCTCTCAAATTCATTTTGGGAGTTTAATCTTTTTCTTTTAAAATGAAACTCTATGAAAATCTGGGATTTTCATATCTTGAAAACCACCCATGACTTTGCATTTTTGCCCATGTGGTAAAACCCCTCCAAAACCTCCCCTCCTCCTTGTAATCAACCTAAGTTCTCTGTCCCAACTAATCCAAGAAAGTTTTGGATTTTATTCTAATTATTTTTCCTCTCAAATCAATTCTGAAAATTATTTGGAGCCTGAGTGATTTTCAAAGCAAGTACCCTATTGCATTTGAGTTTTGACCTCAAACCAACTCTCCTGGATAGTCCTTTGTACCCACAACCCAGAACCATCTTGATCCACTCCTCCTCTTTTCAAATTTTTCAAAATTCAGTCTCTGCAAGTTTGGACCAGATTTGCCAAATTTGATGAAATTCATATCTACACTCCTCCAAAAATTCCACCAAAAATCAGGCAGCCTACTGGAGCAATGAGTAGCCACTCCACTAAAAATCAGCTCAAGGAAAAATCCCCAGAGGCCAAATTCATTCTGTCGAACACTTGGCGTGCACTGTTGCTGTTCATATTCAGAAATTCAGTTTTCAGTGTCGTTTTCGTCCGTCAGTTTCTATCACGCGTAGACAGTGCGCTTGGCTCGATGCTCGCAGCCCCTCCCCCTTGTCCGGAGCTTCACACGTGTGCGTGGAGCCTTCCTGGCGTCGGTGGCACGCTGGCCCGCCCTCGTCGGCGTCTTCTACGGCGTCGGGACCTCCCGTGGCGGCCGACAGAAGGCACACCACGGCAGAACGCCGTTCGGCACCGCCCAGCGCCCCTCTGCTCTCCGCGTGCCTCATGCATGCCAGCGCACGCCCGTGGCACCGTCTCCGTGGCCCGGCAAGCACGGAACGTGCTCCCTGCTGCCGACGGGCCGCGCCACCCCCGTTCCGTCGAGCTCACCCATAGCACTAGATCCCAGCCCGTTTAGCACCTAAATGGAACCGATGGACCTCAACGGCGTTGCCCAAGCCCCTAATCCCACTGCCCAACCACAACACCACCGTAAGCACTCGCCGGACTTATCCCGTTCACGGCAACCGCCTCGGGCCGCCTATAAAAAGGGCCCCCGAGCTCACCCTCGTGCACGCATCATCACCACTCCTCACCAACGCCCCGCCAGGCCACTAGGAGGTCCTCGAGGAGGTCTCCTCCCCCAACTCCGGCCGCCCCGATCCGCCTCGGCCTCCACCACAATTCGCTCCGGTGAGGCCATCTCCGGCGCCCAAACCCCGTCTGTTACTCCCTCTAGCTACCAGGAGCCTAACCCCCTCTTCAATTTGATCTTCACAGCTCTCTCCGACGAGTCCCTCGACCACCCGAGCCGCCGTCCGCCGGAGCAAAGCTCGCCGTCGACGTGGTACTTGCCGGCGACCACCACCACCACCAAACGACGTGGAATGGTGCCCTGAGCACGGAGGAACCCTCCGATCCCCCTGCCTCGCCGTGGATCGCCGCCGGCGACCACCGCGGCTCTCGGGCGCCGACGAGCTTCGCCCCCCCCCTTTTTGAAAGTTCAAACCTGACGAGTGGGACCCCACCGTCAGCCTCTCTGCCCTCTCTATTGAATCGTTTTCTGAAAGCGCCTTCAGGCAAAATGCGTTTTCCCTTTGGGCTGGCGTAGTTTCTGCCGAAGCGTTTCTGTTTTTATAAGCTAGCCCCTGGAAACTTTCTGTTTCATTACAGATGAGTCCCTGGGAAAAAACCTTTATAACTTTTAAACAGAAAAGTATTTTTGATTGATTCTTTTTCTGTTCTCTTTAAAATTTTGTCTAGTTTTTTATCAGAATTATTTGAAAAATATTTGGAATACTTTTTGTGCACTCCTTGGTATTTACGATAGCGCATATATTTTCTTTATACCGTAGATACCGAAGGAGGTGACGGAGCCGCGAACTTCACCGAGCTAGGCTCCGGCTACTCTGAACCAGGCAAGCATGTTTGAACTTTTGATATGATGAGTGTCTTGGCATGTTTTGCATTTAGTTAGTTTCATGGCATGTTGAGGAGCATATCGATGAACATTATTTTATGCAATATTCAGGTAAGTGAGTTCGATGATCCATAAGTGGATGGATGTGAGTATGAATAGCCATGTGTTGGCATGAGGATGGGTAAGATGGCAGTGTCGTAGCATGCCAGTCTTATGCCAGACTATGTGACTTCAGTGTCAAATCGTATCGGTCCAGTTCCTCTCATTTCCTTCCCTGTACTACCACATGTTTTCCGCAAGGAATATGGTTTAGTAAGTTGCAAACCGCTTTTCTGGTACACACCAAAAGGAGAGGCCGTGATGATGGTTCCATGGCCCTGGATTAAAGCCAGTCATCCGGTCAGGGGGCATGGGTGTTTCCGGTTGGGACCGAGAGGGGGGCACCCCTTAGAGCGCGCGTATATAAATGTGATCCCATGCTATTCGAGATTGTGATCTCCCCGTCTCAAAAGTTTTTCTTGGACGATGTCTAGGGTGATTCCTAGCATCGAGAGGTAGGATGGGTGTGTACTGGTTAGCTGTGTTTTCTTCCGAAATACCGTAAACGGAACTAGTCCTTCGTGACTACGGAAATCCGTTGGCTGTGGGAAAAATTTTGTACAAACTCTGCAGAGTCATATATTCCTCCAAATCATCTATTCCCTGTCCTAGATCGATATTATCTTATCCTAATCAAATGTCAGTTTTGATGGCAGAGACTCCGGTGATTCGCATGAGTGCTAATTCCGGTTAAATGATTATTCCTGTGGATGGACTAACCCATTTATTCCCATGAATTAAATGTTCATTATGAGTATTATTTACTTGTGAATAAAAGCCCTTTCTGCGATGTCGCTCAGACGTCCGACTATGGCATTGTTGTATTTTACTTTCTTTTCAAGCCCTTTCTGTGATGTCGCCCCGACGTCCGACTGTGGCATTTCTTTTAAAGCCCTTTCTGTGATGTCGCCCCGATGTCCGACTGTGGCATTTCTTTTAAAGCCCTTTCTGTGATGTCGCCCCGACGTCCGACTGTGGCATTTCTTTTAAAGCCCTTTCTGTGATGTCGCCCCGACATCCGACTGTGGTATTTCTTTTAAAAGCCCTTTATGTGTAGTCGCTAAGACGCCCGACTGTGGCATCATTTCCTTATTTTTATTTGTTCACCTTTCGAGGCGTCGCTTCAGACACCCGATCGGTAGTTATTAATGTTTTGTTGGGATTTCAGGCGGACTACCGCCGTTTCCCTTTTACTTACCTTGTTATGCTAATTTTTGAATGTACATTGGTGAATTAATCATGACGCATCCATGCATGCATTTGTTATATCTTACGTCGAACTGTCTTGCGAGTACTTTCAAAGTACTCACTGGCTTGTTGATTTGGCCAGATGCTGACGAAGGCGATCTCATGGATGAAGAGTTTGATAGCGAGTCCGACACCTAGAGGAGTCCCAGTCAGTCTCGTGCGACCCTGGATTTGGTCACTGTTTTATATCCGCTTCCGCTACCAAATAAATTCATCGAGCCTCACCTCGACGCTCGATGAGATGACAGACTTAGAGTCTTGTATTTCTCTCCCCGCTGTGTTTCTCCACCACCGCCCTATCCTCGAGTCAGTAGTATGCCTCCACACCACTGTGTCATGTCTGCCATTATGTATTATTATTGGCGTGCTTGTAATAATTTGGTTGAGCAACCGTAGTTCGACCCTATAATATATTTTATGCTACTGGCTTATTGTATCAAGAATCTGTCTACCAGTGAGGATGATTTCTCTCATACTGGACTCAAAAGATTGGTTTCTCAATAAATATTTTTATTGGACAACCGGTCGTGACAATAACTTGTTATGTGGTTGGTACTTCAATCCTTGTACCGTTTTGCTGAAGCATATAACTGTCTGCATGCAGGCTGAGCTGAAGACGAAAGAAAGCCAAGTCACTGATCTCCAAGAAAACCTGAAATCCCAACAAGTTGAAACCTCCAAAGAAAAAGAGGAATTAGCTAGCGCTTTAAGCGCCATGGAACAGCTTAAGGAAAGCTTCAAGAAGAAGCGGGCGGATTGGGCCACTGAAAAGTCCGCTTTAATCAAACGAGCAGAGGATGCCGAGGCTGCACTAAAACCGGTGGCGGATGAACTGACCAGCATAAAGCGGCACGTGCATGCCATGACCACTGCTATCTTTGGTAAGCCAGTTTGACTTCTGAATTGATTCTATCGTCTTACAGAGCTACCGGTTTGTTAACCCTTTATGATATTTCAGGGACACGCATTGGTCACTTGGGGTCAGATGTGCGGAAGAAATTGAAAGCCGCCTATACGTTGATCGAACAACTGTACACTAGTGCATAGCGTATCATCTGTACTGCATCCCACAACAAACCAGCGCCCACTTTGATTCAAGACACTCTAATGAAACTGTCGGTGCTTCCTGCCCGGGTTGAAGAACTGAAGAAATCTGCTGCTCGAACCGGTGCGATCAATGCCTTAATCCGGGCAAAAGATTGGGTGCTGGATTTTGATCCTATTGAAGCGGCTTAGGGCTATCCCAGCTTGAAGGAAGACGGGTCAGAGTTTGGTGAAGCGGATCTGCGAGCCATAAACCGGGAGGTGCGTCCGCTAGCTTGTCAATTGGCTGAAGAAGCAGACTTGTCTCATTATCAAGCCCAATATGACAATCAGAACAAGCGAATAGCTGCAACAATTCATGAATCAGAAAATCTTATCCCTCCAATCCGTGAGCATACTTACGCTCCCGATATTGACCCGTCATTGCTGATCCATGATGAAGCTGTCTTTCAAGCATTAATGGGAATCGACTGGACAATTGTTGATTTCCAGCCGCTGGGTAGAGAAACTGAAGCTGAAGCGGCGCGCGATGATCCACAACCATCAGGCCAGGCTGGTGGCCAAGCTTGAACAGGAAGCCGGTTTAAAACTGCTTCTCCCTTGCGAAAAACAATGATCTTATTATGGGCACCGTGCTGCCTTGTAATAGGCTAGCTGATACTTTTGATGTTGATATGCCTTTGTGCATAATTACTGCAACTTGCTCTTCCTTTGGGTGATGAACTTTCCAAAGTACTTTCTGCAATAAAAAATCTTAAAGTGCCACCACGGTTGTACCGTCGGGCGGAATATGATGTCTGCATACATGAAATCAAAACATCCGAAATTTTTAAGTATATGACCAAAATTTTGAGATACATAATACCTGCCATCGTTGTGCGTGAAGTTGGCTTGGCTAATCTTGAAGCGGACTTTTATAAACCCACACTATTGGAGGAGATAACAGCTCTTATATATATATGATGCCGGTTTACCATGTAAACTGTGCCGGGTTATAATAAACACCGTGTTACTCCATAATAGGATGTTAACAAAAAAATCAAACCTAGCAAATAGTCACCGGATTAAAAATGGACCGTGTTCCATCAATTGATAGTGTGAACCGGTTGAAAACTTTGTCGGTTTAAAAAACGCAATAAAAAATAAAGAAATATCTTTCAAAGAAAAGTGTGAAGCAAAGGCAATGACAAAACCGTTTGCAAAAAAGGGCTTATTTGAGTTGATCAGATGGCGTTACCATGGCCGAACACGACCAAGCAACCGATAGGTGTAACTATGGTTCTAGTCAGCCAGGTCCCCAAATGAAACCGTGGCATTTATGCCGATCAAGTGGCATGGCAACGGTTCGGGTTCGACCAAGCCCCCAAGTGATTCTGTGGCCTTAGGCCGATCAAGAGGCATGACTGGTTCAGACGTGACCAAGTCCCCAAGTGATCTGGTGGCTCTCGCCTATCAAGAGGTATTGTATTGGTTCGGACACGACCAAACCCCCAAGTGATATAACATGATGCTTTTAAAAAGCTAACTCAAGGGGTAAACCGGAGGCCGCTTTAGAACAACTCCGTGTAACCACACATGATGTAAAAGAACAGATACCCCGCTTTAGCTGAGGTTCTGGTTTATTATATTTAATCATAATATATACATCATCGTAATATGTACATAAGTAGAGCCAATGGCTCAGGTATAGTAAGGCCAAAGATGAGCTATGTTCCACGGCCTGTTGGTCTCCTCCTCTGATGTACGTGAGTCCTTATGCTCTCGAATATCGATCAGATAGTATGACCCGTTGTGCAGATTCTTGCTGACCATGAAAGGCCCCTCCCAAGGTGGGGATAGCTTATGCATATCAGTCTGATCTTGGATGAGCCGAAGCACCAAATCTCCTTCCTGAAAGGTTCTGGTTCTAACTCGGCGACTGTGATAACGATGAAGATCCTGTTGGTAAATCGCCGAGCGGGCAGCTGCTATGTCACCTTCTTCATCCAACAGGTCCAAAGCGTCTTGCCGTGCTGTCTCATTGTCCGCTTCAACATAAGCCGCCACACGGGGTGAATCATGACGGATATCACTGGGGAGAACCGCCTCCGCTCCGTAAACCATGAAGAACGGTGTGTATCCTGTTGATCTGTTGGGTGTAGTATTGATGCTCCATAACACAGATGGTAACTCTTCTACCCAACAACCCGGTGTTCTCTGCAAAGGAACCATAAGCCAGGGCTTGATGCCTCTCAAGATCTCTTGATTGGCCCTTTCTGCTTGACCATTGGACTGTGGATGTGCCACTGATGAAACGTCGAGACGGATGTGCTCCCGTTCGCAGAATTCCTTCATGGCACCTTTGGACAAATTGGTACCATTATCTGTGATGATATTGTGTGGAAAGCCAAACCGGAAAATCACTTTTTTGATGAACTGAACCGCCGTGGCCGCATCACACTTGCTAACAGGTTCTGCCTCCACCCACTTTGTAAACTTGTCAACCGCCACCAGGAGGTGGGTCTTCTTATCTTTGGACCTTTTGAAAGGCCCAACCATATCCAGCCCCCAAGTCGCAAACGGCCAAGTAATTGGAATCATTCTCAATTCTTGAGCCGGTACATGAGCACGTCTTGAAAACTTTTGGCAACCATCACATCGTCTGACCAGATCCTCCGCATCAGCATGAGCAGTTAACCAATAGAAGCCATTGCGAAACGCTTTAGCCACCAGAGATTTTGAACCGGCGTGGTGACCACAATCTCCTTCGTGGATCTCACGCAAAATTTCACGGCCTTCTTCAGGAGACACACAGCGTTGAAACGCCCCTGACACACTGCAATGATGCAACTCGCCGTTGATAATAGTCATGGACTTGGATCGCCGGATTATCTATCGGGCCAAAGTCTCATCCTCTGGTAACTCGGCCTGGTTCTTGTACGCCAGGTAAGGAAGCGTCCAATCCAGAATAACATGAAGAGCTGCCACCAATTGAGCCTCCGGATCAGGAATAGCCAAATCTGCTTCACCAGGGATCTTGACCGACAGGTTGTGCAGCACATCCAGGAAAACATTGGGCAGGACGGGTTTGCGCCGAGAGCCCAGCCGGGTTAAGGCATCCGCCGCTTCATTTTTCCACCGGTCCACGTGGTCCACCTGATAGCCTTTAAAATGACCTGCAACAATATCCACCTCACAACGATATGCTGCCATGAGTGGGTCCTTGGAGTCCCAAGTGCCAGACACTTGTTGAGCCACGAGGTCCGAGTCACTGAAGCACTTAACTCGACTTAGATTCATCTCCTTAGCCATCCGGAGACCATGGAGCAAGGCTTCATACTCAGCTGCATTGTTAGTACAAGGGAACATTAAGCGGAGAACGTAACAAAACTTATCACCTCGTGGGGAAGTTTATACGACTCCAGCCCCCGAGCCTTCCAATTGCCTGGATCCATCAAAATGGATGGTCCAATATGTGTGATCCGGCTTTTCTTCATGTGCTTGCATTTCCGTACAATCATGGATGAAATCAACAAGCGCTTGAGACTTAACCGCCGTCCGAGGCACATACTTCAAACCGTGCGGCCCAAGCTCTATAGCCCACTTGGCAATCCGGCCAGTTGCTTCCCGGTTCTGGATGATATCCCCCAAAGGAGCAGAACTGACCACCGTAATTGGGTGCCCTTGGAAGTATTGTTTAAGCTTTCGGCTTGCCATAAAAACTCCATACACCAGCTTCTGCCAATGCGGATACCTTTGCTTGGACTCAATGAGTACCTCGCTGATTAATAGACCGGACGTTGAACCGGATGCTCCTTACCTGCCTCCTTTCGCTCCTCCACAATAGCCACGCTGACTGCCCAAGCATTAGCAGCAACATATAGCAGTAACGGCTCCTTGTCAATGGGAGCGGCGAGCACAGGCGGATTGGCCAACTACCGCTTTAAGGCCTCAAACGCTTCATCAGCAGCGGAACTCCAGACAAACTGATCTATCTTCTTCAACATCTGATACAAAGGGATTGCCTTCTCACCAAGACGACTGATAAACCGGCTTAACGCGGCAATCCGGCCTGCCAGGCGTTGAACATCATTGATACACTTCGGTTTAGCCAGGGAGGTGATGGCTGTGATCTTCTCCGGATTAGCCTCAATTCCCCTATTGGACACCAGAAAACCCAATAACTTGCCTGTCGGTACACCAAAGACACACTTGTCCGGATTAAGCATCATCTTGTATGTCCTCAGGTTATCAAAGGTTTCCTTCAAATCATTAATCAGAGTCTCCTTCTCCCTAGATTTAACCACGATATCATCCATGTAAGCATGTACATTACGACCAATCTGCTTGTGAAGACAATTTTGCACACACCGTTGATAAGTTGCCTGGGCACTCTTGAGCCCAAAGGGCATAGACACATAGCAGAAGGCTCCAAAGGGAGTTATGAACGCCGTATTCTCCTGGTCCTTAACTGCCATTTTGATCTAATGATAGCCAGAATATGCATCCAAAAAACTTAAACGCTCACAACCCGCCATAGCATCAATAATTTCATCAATACGGGGGAGGGCAAAAGGATCTGCTGGACAAGCCTTATTAAGATCTGTGTAATCCACACACATGCGCCAGGTGCCGTTTTTCTTAAGGACCAGCACCAGATTGGCAAGCCACTTAGGGTGAAAAACTTCAACAATAAAGCCAGCTGCTAAGAGCCTGGCTACCTCTTCTCCAATCGCCTTGTGTCTTTCTTCGTTAAACTGGTGGAGGAACTGTTTCACCGGTTTGTATTTAGGATCCACATTAACGGTGTGCTCAGCAAGTTGCCTCGGTACACCTGGCATGTCAGAGGGCTTCCATGCAAAAATGTCCCGATTCTCATGGATGAACTCGATGAGCGCGCTTTCCTATTTCGGATCCAAGTTGGCACTGACGCTGAACTGCTTGGACGAATCGCCAGGTACAAAGTCAACAAGCTTAGTTTCTGCTGCCGATTTGAACTTCAGGGCCAGATCATGCTCCGTAGTTGGCTTCTTTAATGGAGTCATGTCTGCCGGATCAACATTGTCCTTATAATACTTCAGCTCCTCGGTGGCACAAACCGACTCTGCATAGGCCGCATCTCCTTCCTCGCACTCCAAAGCGATTTTGCGGCTTCCGTGAACCGTTATTGTCCCCTTGTGACCCAGCATCTTGAGCTGCAAATACACATAACAGGGCCATGCCATAAACTTGGCGTAGGCCGGTCGCCCAAACAGGGCGTGATATGGACTTTGGATTTTCACCACTTCAAACATCAATGTCTCCGACCTGGAATCATGATCATCCCCAAAGGCCACTTCCAGAGCTATCTTACCAACAGGATATGCTGATTTGCCAGGTACTACACCGTGGAACACCGTATTGGACGGTTTGAGATTTTTATCTGTTAGTCCCATACGACGGAAGGTCTCATAGTATAAGATATTAATGCCGCTCCCTCCATCCATGAGCACCTTGGTGAACTTGTAACCTCCCACCTGAGGCGCCACCACCAGAGCCATATGACCCGGATTATCAACCCGGGGAGGGTGATCCTCTCTACTCCATATGATTGGCTGTTCAGACCAGCGTAGATAACGGGGTATGGCCGGTTCAACAGAATTGACCGCCTGCTTCTGAAGCTTCCGGTCTCGCTTGTCCAAGCTAGTGGTGAAGACATGGTACTGCCCACTGCTCAACTACTTTTGGTTGCTCTGGTAACCTGACTGTTGCTGCTGTTGGTTGTAACCACCCTGGTTGTTCTGACTATTTTGATTATTATGTCCGCCCGGATTACCATTAAATCCTGAACCGGAATTTCCTCCACCATAACCCGGCCCGGACCCTGAGCCACCGCCGGAGCCGTGATCATCCCGGAAAGCATTAGAATTCTTGAACTCCTGCATAATGAAGCAATCCTTCCAAAGGTGGTTTGCTGGCGCCTCCTTCATCCCATGTCTTGGACAAGGCTGGCTCAGTAGATAGTTTAGGCGGTCCGGGTTAGGGTTGGGCAGCCCATTGCGATTTTTCAGTTTACCCTTGCGTCGCTGGCCATTGTCCTACGTGTTGGTATTAGCCACAAAGTCCATGTTACCATCCGCTTTACGCTTGCCTCCACCACCATTGCCTGCTCAGTGATGCTGCTGACCTTTGGAGTTGTTGTTCCTCTTTCCCTTCCCTGCCTTGTCATCATCAGATTCGAGATCCTTGGTACTATCAGAATCAGCATACTTTACCAAATCAGCCATGAGGGTTCCCATGTCAGTGCAATGACGCTTCATCCGTCCCAACTTCAGCTTTAGGGGCCCAAACCGGCAGTTGCCTTCTAGGGTTAATACAGCGGTGTCGGCGTTGATGCGGTCTGATGAATGCAACACTTGTGAAACCCGGCGCACCCAATGAGTCGTCGATTCTCCTTCCTCCTGGACGCAGGCAGCTAAGTCCACTATCGACATAGGCTGTTTGCATGTATCCTTGAAATTGCTGATAAACCGGGCTCGTAATTGGGCCCATGAACTGATAGAATTAGCCGGCAAGCTTTTTAACCAAGTACGGGCCGTTCCTTCAAGCATCATGGTGAAGTATTTCGCACACGCCGCGTCATCCACATCAAGCATCTCCATGGCCATCTCATAGCTCTCCACCCATGTCTCTGGAGGTTGATCCGCTGTGTAATTTGGTACTTTGCGCGGGCCTTTGAAATCCTTGGGCAGGCGCACATTGCATAAAGCGGGGACAAGGCAAGGCACCCCCAAAGAACTAGAAGTAACACCAGGTTCGATCGAGATAGTTGGACGAACCGGCATGAGCTGTCGAGCCTGATGCTGTGTGGCTAACTCGGCCTCCCTGCGCGCTCGGGCCCGGTCCACCACTTCCTGAGCATTATCAGCACCATCCGTCGGGTTGTTGCCACGGGGTGCTCCACGTCGTTCATAACTCGACACTACCGGTTCATCCATATGTCTGCTATAGCTCCGGCTTGGACGGGGGGTTGAGTGGATCCGGTCGCGGCTGTACGAGTATGCTTCCTGTTGGACCAAAGCTGTCCTCAAAAGCCCCTTGACCCGTTGCGTTTCTACTGCCTACGGTGAGTCACCTTCAATTGGAATGGCCTCCAGCCGTGCAGCAGCGGCGACAAGATTGTCCATTGGGTTGGAGTAGTGACCCGGAGGTGTTAAAACAGCCTGAGGTATAACGGTGTTTTGACGAGGCGGGTCCATCCCACGAGGCTGAACCGGTGCACTGGTCCCAGGAGCTTCCGCCCGGTTTCCCTCTAGCGGATTACTGGTTCCTGCTCCTGGGGTGTTTAAAAGGTCTCTGGCCTCGAAAACCGGTGGCAAACGGGATCGATACTTCCTCCTCATGACTTCCTGCGACACGCTCTGGTCCAACATGAGCCTGTAGGCTTGTGCGTCTAGAGCGGCCCGCTTTGTGGCCATCCTGGTGTCCTCAGCTGCCAGATCCGCCTTGGCCTGGGTGATTTGTTCCTTTATCTTTGCAATCTCCGCATTGTGGATGTCCTGATCCGCCGGATTAGCTTCCGCCATAAGCACAGCCAATGCATTAAATAGCTCTGATAGAACTTGAGCTGGCGGGCGCACAGGGCCTCCTGCCCCGGCAGCCGTCGCCGCTGCTGAACCGAAGGTTGTTGCTGCAGCAGTCGAAGAATGAAGCGCTGCTTGTGTGCCGGCCATGAATATTCCAACTCGGTTGGGCAGATCAGAGGGGTCCGGAATACTGTCGCCATCGGAACAGCCCCTAATCCGGCCATCTTGTAGCTGATGAAGTGGTTCGGTTTCTCCAGTCGATGACTCGTCATCAGAACAAACGACGGTCTCGCCGCGAGATTCCGATCCATCCTCATAACTTCCTCCATGGATGACTCCCACGAAGGCACGCTTCATGGCCGGTTTAACCCGGGTGGATCGCGCACGCTGAGCCGTCTCGACGAGGTCGGTGCAGATGTCCGGCTCAGGGCCCGTTTCACCGATCTTGCCAATGAAAACGTGAATGCCACCAAAGGGGACCCGGTACCCGTACTCAACTGAGACGGCCTCGGGGCCCCAACCTGCATCGTCAATGTAGAGCTTGCCGCGACGACTCTTAGTCACCCGGCCTACAGCGTAGCCCTCGAGTCCTTCAAAGCGGCCCTCCAAGAACTTGAAACCATCATGTCATAGCCCCACGGTGGGCGCCAACTGTCATGGTTTTGTCACGGTAGATGTCCTAGAGAAAGGACTTAGTCATGGAGCCATCGCGACGGGTTAGCTTGAAGGGGTTAAAGCGGACACAGGGACGCAAGAGAGTTTATACTAGTTCGGCCCCTTCGATGAAGGTAAAAGCCTACGTCTAGTTGTGATGGAATTGATGGGGTTTCGATGACTAGGGAGCAAACAAGCTTCGCCTATGTCCCGAGTTGTTGTCTGTCCTTGAACCGCCGTCGGGTCGTCCCCTTATATACATGGGTGACGCCCGTCGGCTCACAGAGTCCCAATACCGGTTCATAGATGTGTCCGGTTTGGTCTCTACTTATTCCTAACTTACAATACAAGTTAACTACCAATGCCGGTTTACGGCTACAGGCCTTGAACCGACCATGGGCCTTGAGCCCTCATCTGCCTTCTCGGGCTTTAACATACTTAACTACTGACGAAGTAAATCCAAGGCCGGTTTACGCCCAGTAGTAATATCCCCAACAGTAACCAAAGCGGAAAATCAACTTTTAAACAAACTGAACTGCAGTCGCTGCATCACACTTGCTAACTGGCTCTGCTTCTACCCACTTGGTAAATTTATCAACTGACACCAAAAGGTGGGTCTTCTTATCCTTAGACCTCTTGAAGGGCCCAACCATATCAAGCCCCCAGACTGCAAACGGCCAAGTTATTGGAATCATCCGCAATTCTTGAGCCGACACTTGAGCTCATCGAGAAATTTTTAGACATCCATCACACTTGCTGACGATATCTTCAGCATCAGCATGATCTGTCAACCAATAAAACCCATGATGAAATGCCTTAGCCACTAAGAATTTAGAGTCGGCATGATGACCACAATCACCTTCATGAATTTCTCGTAAGATCTCACGGCCCTCCTCAGGAGAGACACAACGTTGAAACACACCTATCACAGTGCATCGGTGTAACTCACCATTGACAATAGTCATAGACTTAGACCGGTGGGTTATTTGTCTTGCCAAAGTTTTATCCTCAGGTAACTCTCCCCGGTTCATATAAGCGATATAAGGCAATGTCCAATCTGGAATAGCATGAAGAGCTGCCACCAACTATGCCTCTAGGTCAGGAATAACAAGATCCTCCTCAGATGGTAACTTGATCGAAGGGTTCTGTAAGACATCAAGAAACACATTGGGAGGCACCGGTTTACGTTGAGACCCAAGCCGGCTTAAGGCATCGGTCCCCTTGTTCTTCCGTCGATCAAGATGATCCACTTGATAACCCTTAAAGTAACCAGCAATATTATCAACCGCTCGGCGATAAGCCACCATTAGCGGGTCTTTAGAGTCCCAAGTGCATAATACCTATTGAGCCACAAGATTCGAGTTTCCCAAACACCTGACCCAGCTTAAGTCCATCTCCTTGGCCATACGAAGGCTATGGAGCAAAGCTTCATACTCAGCTGCATTGTTAGTGCAAGGAAACATTAACCTTAAAACCTAACAAAATTTTCACCTCGTGGGGAATTTAAAATAACTCCAGCCCTTGAGCCTTCCAACTGTCTGGACCCATCAAAATGGATTGTCCAATATGTGTGATCAGGTTTCTCCTCAGGTGTCTGCAATTTTGTCCTGTCATTGATGAAATCCACCAAAGCCTGAGATTTGATGGTTGTTCTTGGCATATATTTCAACCCATGAGGTCCAAGTTCGATTGCCCACTTAGAAACCCGGCCTGTGGTCTCCCTATTTTGAATAATGTCTCCTAAGGGAGCAAAGCTGACTATTGTAATAGGATGACCAAGAAAATAGTGCTTCAGCATACGACTCGCCATGAACACCCCATATACCAGTTTCTCCCAATGTGGGTATCGCTGCTTGGACTCAATCAACACCTCACTAACGTAATAAGCCGACTGCTGCACAGGGTATTCCTTACCCGCCTCTTTATGCTCCACAACTATCGCTACGCTGACAGCCCTGCTATTAGCCGCCACATAGAGGAGCAATGGCTCTTTTTCAACAGGAGCAGCAAGGATGGGCGGCTCAGCTAGCTGTTTCTTGAGTGCATCAAATGCCTCATTGGCAGCATCACTCCAAAGAAAGTGATGTGTCTTCTTCATCATCTGATATAAGGGTATTGCCTACACTCCCAAATAGCTTATGAACCGGCTCAATGCCGCAATACGACCTACCAGATGCTGGACATCATTGACACACGCCGGCTTGGCAAGTGAAGTGATGGCCTTGATCTTCTCTGGGTTAGCTTCAATGCCCCTTGCTGAAACCAGAAAGCCTAATAGTTTAGCTGTAGGCACACCAAATACACACTTGGCCGGGATAAGTATCATTTTGTAGACCCAGAGATTGTCAAAAGTCTTCTTCAAATCATCAAGAAGGTTCTCCTTCTGCCGAGACTTGACCACAATATCATCCACATAAGCATGGACATTGTGTCCAATCTGATTGTGCAAGCAATTCTGAACACAACGCTAATAAGTCACCTGGGAACTCTTGATCCCAAAAGGCGTAGACACATAGCAGAAAGCTCCAAAAGGTGTGATGAAAGTCGTCTTCTCTTGGTCTTTAACTGCCATCTTGATCTGATGATAACCAGAATAAGCATCCAGGAAACATAAGCTCTCACAACCTGTTGTGGCATCAAAAATCTGGTCAATACGAGGAAGGGCAAAGGGATCAACCGGACAAGCCTTGTTAAGATCAGTATAATTAACACACATACGCCAGGTGTCGTTCTTCTTGAGTACAAGCACCGGGTTAGCCAACCACTCAAGGTGAAAGACTTCAATGATAAACCCAGCCGCTAAGAGCCGGGCCACCTTAGCTTTACATTGTTCTTCGTTTAAACGATGAAGGAATTGTTTAACTAGCTTAAATTTAGGATCCACATTGAGAGTGTGCTCAGGAAATTCTCTCGGTACACCCAACATGTCAGAAGGTTTCCATGCAAATATTGCATGATTCTCGCGGATGAACTTGATGAGCGTGCTTTCCTATTTACGATCCATGTTAGCCCCGATTGTAGACTGTTGAGGTGAGTCACCAGGTACAAAGTCAACCTGTTTGGTATCATCAGCTTGAAATTTCAACAGAGGGTCAAGCTCAGTGGTGGGCTTCTTCAGAGGAGTCATATCCGCCGAGTCAACATGATCCTTATAAAACATGAGTTCCTATGAGGCGCAGGCCGACTCAGCATAAGCAACATCTCCTTCTTCACACTCCAAAGCAACTTTTTGATCACCATGGATCATAATTGTACCTTTCCGCCCCAGCATCTTAAGCTGCAGATAAACATAACAAGGCCGAGCCATAAACTTGGCATAAGCTGGCTTCCCAAACAAGGCATGATATAGGCTTTTGATTTTAACTACTTCAAACCATGATGTCTCTGCTCTGTAGTCATAGTCATTAACAAAGGCGACTTCTAAGGCAATCTTTCCTACAGGATACACCGACTTACCCGACACCACACCATGGAAAGCTGTATAAGATGGCTTAAGATCTTTGTTAGTTAAGTTCATCCGGTGAAAGGTGTCATAATACAGGATGTTGATGCTGCTTCCTCCATCCATAAGCACCTTAGTAAATTTATAACCCCCAACCTGAGGTGCGACCACCAAATCCAGATGATTCGGATTTTTATCCCAGGGCGGGTGATCCTCCCTGCTCCATGTGAGATATTCTGACCACCGCAGATACTGAGGTATGGTCGGCTCAATAGTATTGACCGCACGCTTATGAACCTTCTGATCTCGTTTACAAAGGCTGGTGGTAAAAACATGGTATTGGCCACCATTGAGCTGCTTTGGATTACTCTGATATCCTAACTGATTACCCTCTTGCTGGTTGCCCTGACCAGATTGTTGGTGATAACCACCCTGACTGCTCTGGCCTTGATAACTAGAATTAAAACCGTCGCCACCCAAACCGGGCCCCTGTTCACCGGATCCTGACCCGCCAGACGGCCCATGATTATTACCATGATTATGATTAAAGTTGGAATTCCTGTACTCTCCCATGATGAAACAATCCTTCCAAGTGTGACTAGCCGGCTTGTCAGGAAAACTATGCTTCGGGCAGGGCTCATTGAACATTGCCTCAAGTTAAAGTTTTCCCACCAAAATACGGCTTACCATTACCATTGCGGCGCTGGCCCTTATACCGGTGCTGGAGTTAGCCACAAGATCTGACCCACCATCGGGGTGTCTATGCTTAGCACCGTTGCCCTGGTTGTTGCTATTGTTCATCGTCATATTCCCCTACTGACCCTTGCCATCGTTAATCTTCTTACCATTATTGGACTTCTCATAGTCAGATCTCGGGTCTTTGGTAGTATCAAAGTCTGTATATTTGATAAGAGCCACCATGCATGAGCTCCCCCATGTTATTACAATGACGTTTAAGCTGCCCAAGCTTCTGCTTGAGAGGGGTAAAATGACAATTATTCTCTTAGACCAGGACCGCGGAACCCGCCATGATGCTATCACATGAGTGGATAATGGCTGAGATCCGGCAGACCCAATGGTGGGCCGACTCATCCTCACGTTGCACACAATTATCAAGGTCGATAATCGTCAGAAGTTGCTTGCATGTACCCTTAAAGTTCTGAATAAACCATGCCTTCAACTCTGATCATGAACTGATGGAATTGGCGGGCAAGCTTTTTAACCATGTGCGGGCTGGCCCATCCAACATCATAGTAAAATACTTAGCACTGATTGCATCATTGACGTCCAACATCTCCATAGCCAACTCACAATTCTCAGTCCAGGCCTCAGGAGGGAGATCAGCTATATAGTTAGGCACCTTATGAGGGCCCTCAAAATCCATGGGGAGATGTTAATTATGTAAAGCCGGAACCAAACATGGCACTCCCACTATCCTAGAGATCATCCCTGCTTCAACTGAGGCCGAAGGGTTCACTGGAAACTGCTGTTGAGCCCCCAATTGAGCTGCCAGTTCCGCCTCACGACAGGCTCTAGCCTGATCCACAAGGGCCTGAGCATTGTTCAGTGGATTATCATCACGGTGCGGGTTATGTCCATGGGGCGGGTCATCATTACGAGGCTGGTTACGACACCGTTCACTGTTGGAAACCGCCGGTGACTCAACACGCCGGCTGTAGCTTCCACTTGGGTGGGGAGTTGAGTAAACATGCTCACGACTGTACAACTAAGCCACTTGTTGTGCCACAACTGTCTAAAGAAATTCCATAGCATTCCAGGTCTCTACTGCAATCGGAGATTCACCCTCGATTGGGATAGCCGCCAGCCATGTTGCTGCTGCTATCATATTATCCAGCAGGTTAAAATAATGGCCAGAGGGTGTTGGAACCCGTTGATGCAGGGTCTGATCCCTATGAGGTGGGTCTGGATAATGGGGTTGAGCCACCGCCCCGGTCCCTAGCGCCGCAGCAGCCCGGGTTGCATTGGGCGGGTTACTTGTTCATGCCCCTAGCGTGTTGAAAAGGTTCGGTCCCTCATAATGTGAAGGCAGGCGGCTCTGATGTCTCCTTCGAAGAACAACTTTGGACGCATTCTGATCTAGACTCAAGCGGAAAGCTTCTGCCCTTATACACTGTGACTCGACATCCATGAGGGCTCGCTCTGCCGCCATCCTAGTATTCTCTACATTAAAAACTTCTTGAGCCTTAGCCACTTCATCTCGCACCTTTGCAACTTCTGCATTGTTTTGCGCCTGATTCGCCGAAGTGACCAAAAGACTTTAACGTGTCTAGAAGGCTAGATAAAACCTGAGCCGGCAGCTGGTCTGAGCCGCTAGCCCCAGCTGTCGCAGCCGCCATTGAACCGGATGTCATGGCCCCCGCTGTTGATGAATCAAGAGCCGACCCGGTGCCAGCCATGAAAATCACAGCCCTGGAGGGCGGCTCATAGGTGTCCGAAATACTATTGCCATCGGAGTATCCCCAAAGCCCGCCGTCTTGAAGCTGATAGATCGATTCCGACTCTCCGGTTGAGAACTCATCACCTGAATAGATGGTCGTCTCTCCTCCAGATTCGGAACTTTCCGCAAGCTCCATGCCCTGCGTGAAACCAACGAAACATGCTTCTGACTGAGTTGAATCCTGGCGGGTCACGCACGCCGAGCCGGCTCGACAATGTCGGTGCAGATGTCCAGCTCAGGTTCTAATTTGTCGACCTTACCGATGAAGACGTGGATTCCGCCAAAGGGGACCCAGTACCCATACTCGATTGAGTTCGCCTCAGGGCCCCAGCCAGCGTCATCGATTTAAAGCTTGACGCGGTGGCTCCTGCTCATATTGGCAAAGGCATATCCCTCGATCCCTGAGAAAGAGCCCTTCAAGAACTCAAAACCACCGTGTTGAGGCCCCACGATGGGCGCCAACTTTCGTGGTTTTGTCATGGCAGATGCCCTTGTGAAAGGACTTAGGTGTGGAGCCATCGCAACCTTGATTAACTTGAAGGGGTTGAATGGGACAAAGGGCACAAGGTTTACGCAGGTTCGACCCCTTGCAACGAGGTAAAAGCCTACATCCTGCTTTGTGTAGTATTGATTGGATATCGACTACAAGGGAGCGGAATCGCTTGACCTACCTATCGATTGATTGTAACTTGGGCTATCCCACCGCAGGGTCTCGCCTTTATATACACAGGTCGAGGCCCTGGTCTTACAAAAGTCCAAGCCGGATCACACAATGTGACCACCTAGGTTTCCAACTCACCTTGCCTTGCTAAGCAAGTTACCATCGGGCGGCTCACACCTCCGGGTCTTGGGCTTTTAGCAGGCCCACCTCTTAAGCCACCTCTAGTCTTCATGTCTTCTCAGGCCCATCCAAGACTTTTAATTATTGAGTCGCCAATAGTATAACCCAGCCCATCCTGGGCCGGTCATACCGTGGGGATATATCTCCAACAGGTCGGACCTTGACATCGTGAATATTAAGTTCCTCCTCTTTTTCTTTGAGACTATGTCGGGACTGAAGATCAACTTTGATAACACTACAAAAAAAGACACATCTGTGACATTTTGGTATGAACGGTTTTTTCTCTGTCATGGTTATGACACTTCAATGACGATAATTATGACAAAAACATGTATCATCATAGATGTGGTGGGCTTCTACTTCTATGACAAAAAATCATGACAGAAAATGGTTTTTTTGTCCTTGGCGGGCCAGGGACGCACCTGCATGACATTCTTTGCGCCGTCCATGATGAAAAAATCGTGGTAGAAGCAAGGGCAAGGAAAATTTCAGGGAGTTCCGGTTACGGTGGGTGGTCGGGGCCGAGCGATGCACGTAGATTTGCACATTTCTCTCATATACATACACGCATGTGTGCGAGGCGTTGGGCTCTAACTGAACCCGAGCGAGGCATTCACTTACTGAACACGAGCGATTACACTAGCTACATTACTAAACTTGAGTGATTGATCCTGGGCTATTAACTGAACCTAAGCGATTCCTTCGCTACTACTGCTAACTGAACCCAAGCGATCGATCACTGTTGCTGCTTACTGAAGCCGATTTAACCTTCCTCTTGATGAACGGTGATTGTTGGGGGTTGGTTGAATGAGTCGAGGCGTGTTGAGTCTAGCCTGTTGGTTGGGGTTGTATAAACAGTTCCCAGTGGGGGTTGGATGAACAAGACCCCGTGGTAGTAGGTCATTGCCGCTGGATGAACATGACCCTGAGGAGGCCACCACACGCAAGTCGATTGGGGGTGGATGAACAGGACCCTGTGGAGGGCTGGTTGAACAGTAGCCGGTGGAGGCTGGATGAGAAGTAACCCGTGGATGAACAGTAGCTGGTGGAGGCAGGATGAAGGCGCGGGTGGATGAACAGTAGTAGGTGGAGGCTGGAGGAAGTCGACGGTGGATGAACAGTAGCCCGTGGAGGCTAGATTGAGGCAGTAGATGGTGGATGAACAGGACCCCGTTTTGACTGTAGGCGCTCGAACAGAAGTCCGTTTCCTCCGTTTTGTGGTACGCCACACCCCTCCCTATCAACAGGACCCTGTTTTGACTGTGGACACTCGAACAACAGTCCGTTTTCCCCGTTTTGTGGTACGCTAGACCCTTCTTGATGAATAGGACCCCGTTTCGACCGTACGTGGTCGAACAGAAGGCCGTTTCCTTCATTCTACGGTATGCCAGACCTTGTTTCAGCTGTTCCGCCCAACCCGGTTGGCTCCCAATGAATAGGACGTGTTCCGATCCAGTTGGTTGCCTCCCGATGAACACGACGCTGTTTCGTAAGTTCTGACCCATCCGGTTGGCTGCCGATGAACAGGTCGATATCGTTGTATGCCTTAGAGACCCCGCACGTATATACATACGTAGCCATATTTACTTTCTTGCAGTGGGCTTGTGCGTACGTGTACACAATATAGATGGTATTGCGTCACATGTTATGCCCGCGCCTCTACTACGACACGTGTCGCTCCTTACTCGGCCACGGTAATCGCTGCAGAGAGACCGATCGACCAGTATGTACGTACACGTTCATGACTAGACAGACAACCTACGGTTTGACCAGGTGTGTCCCAGCTGTCAGGGAGGATAAGGAGGCACTTCCTTGCATGGGAAGATATAGTTGGTGGGTCTCAGCTCTCAGGGGGAAGAATCATTTTTTTGCGCGTAATATGGACGCACATCCTTGTGTGCGAAGATGTAGCTGGTGGGGCCCATCTGTCAGGGGGAAATGTTTTTTTTCGCAAAATACGGTGGCCCTTCTAGTGGGTCCCCGCTGTTAGGTGGAGGAATCATTATTTTACGCGTAATAAGGAGACACTTCCTTGCTGTGGGCGTAGTCCCTGAGGGAGTCCTGGATTAAGGGGTCCTCGAGCGTCCGACCTGTTGGACATAGGCCGGACTAATGGGCTATGAAGATACAAGACAGAAGACTCTCTCCCGTGTCCGGATGGGACTCTCCTTGGCGTGGATGGCAAGCCTGGCGTTCGGATATGAAGATTCCTTTCTCTGTAACCGACTTTGTACAACCCTAGTACCCCTCCGGTGTCTATATAAATCGGAGGGTTTAGTCTGTAGAGGCAATCATAACCTGACAGGCTAGACTTCTAGGGTTTTAGCCATTACGATCTCGTGGTAGATCAACTCTTGTAATCCTCATACTCATCAATATTAATCAAGCAGGACTTAGGGTATTACCTCCATCAAGAGGGCCCAAACCTGGGTAAAACTTCGTGTCCCTTGTCTCATGTTACCATCAACTTTAGACGCACAGTTCGGGACCTCCTACCAGAGGTCCGTCGGTTTTGACACCGATATTGGTGCTTTCATTGAGAGTTCCACTATGTCACCGTCAGAAGGTTAGATGGCTCCATCCATCATCTGCAATGATGCTTCCCTAGGGGAGGCTTTTCTCCCCGGCCAGATCTTCGTATTTGGCGGCTTCGCACTGCGGGCCAACTCGCTTGGCCATCTAGAGCAGATCGACAGCTATGCCCAGGTCACCAGATTAGTTTTGGAAACTTGGATTATGTTGCCGATATCCTAGGAGACTTGATCTTCCTAGGATTTGCACCCTGAATCTCCGCTCTGGCCTTAGATCCGGAGTGTATCGCCAGGTCTAAAGACGAGCTCCCTGAGCTCGCCGAACTATCTGCGGCCACTGAGCCCATTGTGGGAGAGCCGGGGGAAGTTGTGTCACTGGCAGCCATCATGGAGCCAGACCCTTCTCAGGACACGAGCTCCGAATCCTCGGAGTCAGCATTGTGTGAGTTCGGCCAAGTTGTCTCCCTCTCGCCACACTCCATGGGCTCTCTTCTCTCGGGCCAAACCTCGCCTTTAAGCGAGGCCCTGGACCTAATGCGATCCCTTGTCATTACAGAGGAGGAACGTCCGAACTATGCTTAGCTCGGACTAGGAGCTGGGAGCAGGGAATTTTACGTCCCACCCCCACCCACTTTATAGCCACTTTCGAGAACTTAACAGACATGCTCGATTACGACTCCGAAAACATCGACGGTATGGACGACAATGCCGGAGAAGAGGTGGCCCAAAACCCGCTGTTTACCGGACACTGGATGGCCACCACCCCGTATGACGTATACATGGTGGTTACACCCAAAGAACCTAACGGCAATGACAAAGAAGGCTCAGTCGAGGATAAACCTCCTGAGATACAACCAAAGCGCCGACGGCACCGCTCTAAATCACGCCGCAACAAAGACAGTAATACCAGCACGAGAGACAACAATACTCCGGATGATGCCGAAGACCAGGAAAACCCTGTCGAGCAAAACTCTGAACAAGACGATTGGGAGGATGGGCAAGTTAGCCCTGATGAGCAGGATGCAAACGAAGACTCAGAGGACAGTAATTACCTACCACCCTCCGAGGATGAGGTGAGCCTCAGCGATGAAGACTTTATCGTGCCTGAGGAACCTCTCAAGCAGGAGCGCTTTAAGCAACAACTAATAGCCACTGCAAGGAGCCTGAAAAAGAAACAATAACAGCTTCAAGCTGATCAAGATCTACTCAATGATAGATGGACTAATGTCCTAGCAGCCCAGGAATACGGCCTCGTGAGCCCAACCAAAAGTTACCCGAAGCGCAAACTGCTACCTCAGTTCGACAACAAGACACGCGAGCCCATACCAGCAGCACGTAATATGGCTGACCGACCACCACATGGCCGGGACAAATCGGCAACTCAAGCCGAACACCAGCCCATCCCACTTCGCCGTAAAGGCAGAGATAAAACAGCTCGGGAGTATACATATGACCTGCGGCAGGACCTGAAGAATAAAGCAGGTCCGGCCAGATCGATCTACAGATCGCGGGGGCGTGCCCCGATGCGCGACAACGGCTATCAAGCCAAACATGACAAGCACAATCACGTCCAGGCCAAAAACCGCAGATGGACTCCATCCAAACTACGTCGCGATCTGGCCCGATATAGAGGCACCGCACATCCCCTCTGCTTCACTGACGAAGTAATGGAACATGAATTCCAGAAGGGTTTAAACCCGTGAACACTAAATCATATGATGGGACAACAGACCCCGCGATATGGATCAAACATTTTCTTCTCCACATTCATATGGCCCGCGGTGATGATTTTCATGCCATCAAATACCTCCCACTAAAACTCAAGGGGCCAGATCGGCACTGTTTGAACAGCCTACCCGAAAATTCCATTGGCAGCTAGGAAGACTTGGAAGACGCCTTCCGCGATAACTTCCAAGGTACATATGTCTGGCGTCCGGATGCCGATGACCTAAGTCACATTATCCAGCAGCCCAGGGAGTCAGCCAGGAAGCTCTGGACTAGGTTATTAATTAAAAAGAACCAACTTGTTGATTGTCCGGACGCCAAAGCCCTTGCGGCCTTTAAACATAGCGTTCGATACAAATGGCTTGCCCGCCACCTCAGACAAGAAAAACCAAAATCCATGGCAGCCCTTACCGCTCTGATGACCCGTTTTTGCACGAGAGAGGACAGCTGGTTCGCTTGTAGAAGCAACATTACCAGTGATCCGGGCACTTCCGAAGTTCGAGATGGCAACGACAAGCCATGACGCAATAAACACAAGCGTCGAAATAATAATGAAGGAACACAAGACATGATGGTCAATGCCGAATTTAGCAGCTCCAACCCCGGTCAACAGAAAAAGCCATTCAAGGCAAATAGAGACGACCATCCAATCTAGACAAGATACTGGATCGACCCTGCCAATTTCATGGCACCCCCGATAAACCAGCCAATCATACCAACAGAAGCTGTTGGGTCTTCAAACAAGCCGGCAAGCTTAATGCCAAACACAAGGGGAAGGGGCCGCCCAGTGACAGCGGCGACGAAGAGACTCGCCAACCGAACACCGGGGGTCAGAAGCAATTTCCCCCTGAAGTAAAAGCAATAAACATGGTACACGTGACGCACATCCCTACGGTGAAGCGCAAATGCGCACTATGGGACGCCTACGCCATAGAGCCGGTCGCCTCAAAATCTAGCCAATGGGCGGCCTGCCCAATCACTTTTGATCGCAAAGACCACCCAGTCAGTATCCTTCACTAAGGTTTGGCAGCTCTGGTCCTCGACCCAATTATCGACGGGTTCCATCTCATGAAAGTCATTATGGATGGCGGCAGTAGCCTTAATCTACTCTACCAGGACACTGTCCGCAAAATGCGCGTTGATCTTTCAAGAATCAATCCCACAACAACTTCCTTCAAGGGAGCAGTACCTGGCATAGAAGCTCATTGAGGGAGTCCTGTACTAGGGGGTCCTCGGGCGTCCGGCCTGTTATCCATGGGCTGGACTGATGGGCTGTGAAGACATGAAGACCGAAGACTGTACATGTGTCCGGATTGTACTCTCCTTGGCATGGAAGGCAAGCTTGGCGACTGACTATGAAGATTACTTCTCATGTAAAAGACTCTATGTAAACCCTAGATTCCCCTGGGTGTCTATATAAACCGGAGGGGTTAGTTCGGAAAGGATACACACATTACCATAGTCATACAAGTTTGACTTCTAGGGTTTAGCCATCACGATCTCGTGGTAGATCAACTCTTGTAACACTCATATTCATCAAGATCAATCAAGCAGGACCTAGGGTATTACCTCCATAGAGAGGGCCCGAACCTGGGTAAACATCGTGTCCCCCGTCTCCTGTTAACATCGATCCTAGACACACAGTTCAGGACCCCCTACCCGAGATCCACCGGTTTTGACACCAACATTGGTGCTTTCATTGAGAGTTCCACTATGCTGTCAACGAAAGGTTCGATGGCCCCTTCAATCGTCTATAGTAACGCTGTCCAAGGATAAATCTGCCTCCCCGGGCAGATTTTCATGTTCGGCGGCTTTGTACTGTGGGCCAACTCGCTTGGCCATCTGGAGCAGATCAATAGCTACACCCCTGGCCACTAGTTCAGGTTTGGAAGCTTGAACTATGTCGCGGATATCCATGGAGACTTGATCTTCAACGGATTTGAGACCGCAGCGATCGCTCCCCCTCTCCCCGATGAACATGACTTAAATCTGTCATCGGATAACATCCAGGAGATGGTCCCTGTTGCTGCAACGGCCCTAGAACCGGAGCAGATCGTGCCATCCGAGGCCATAGAGTCTGCGGCATTGGAGCTGCATGCAGACTCGACACCCTGCAATATTTGCGCCAACGGAACTCCGGACTCATCTTCGGCTATAAATTCCGGACCATGCACGCTTGCGGACACCGAGCTGGATCGGTTATCGATCTTCGAATTCCGCGCCGCAGACGTTTTTCAGCACTCACCTTTGGGCGATGTGCTAAACTCTTTAAAGAACCTGTCACTCACGGGAGACTCGCAGCTAAACTATGTCCGGCTCAAACTAGGGGCTGACGACAAAGAACTTTGCTTCCCACCTGCCACCAACTTCATAGCTACCGTCGAAGACTTAACCAACATACTGGATTATGACTCCAAAGACATCAACGGTATAGACGATGATGCTGATAAGGAGCAAGGCCAAGACCCGCAATTCACGATATGTTGGACGGCAACCTCTTCATACAATGTGTACATGGTTGATACACCTAAAGAATCTAGCGGCGATGACAAAGAAGACCAGATGTGAACAAACCTTCTGAGACACAGTCCAAGCGCCAGCACCCTAAACGCCGCTCTAAGCCACGCCACTCAAAGATGGCAACACTCGCACCTGAGAAAATAGCACTCCGGACGACGCTGAAAACAACGAAGACCCTGTTGGGGCAGCATCCGAACAGGAGGAACAAGACAATGAGCAAGCTAACCCTGATAAACAGGACACACCGAGCAACCCAGATGACGATAGTTATCGTCCACCCTCCGAGGATGAGGAGAGCCTCGGCAGTGAGGATTTCATCGTGCCTGAGGCACCCCTAGAGCAGGAGCGCTTCAAGCGCCGGCTAATAGCTACTGCAAGAAGCCTAAAGAAAAAGCAGTAGCAACTCCAAGTCGATCAAGATCTACTCATTTACAGATGGACCGATGTCCTGGCAGCCGAATAAAATGGCCTCAAGCGCCCATCCAAGAGTTACCCAAAGCGCAGACTGCTAACTTGGTTCGATGAGGAGGCACCAAATCCCATACTTCCCTCGCGTAATGAGGAACGACCAACATGCGGTCAAGATAGAACAGCAGACCGACCACCCCGTGGTCGGGATAAAACGACAACTCAAGGCAAACAACAAGCGGCCCCACCGCCTCGCAAAAATAGGGAGAGTAGAGCAGAACACTCCAGATCATTCTATGGATCGCGAGGATGCTTGCCCACTCGGGATGATAGCCACCTACTCGGACGCGACAAACTTAATCACACCCGGGCCGATAACCGCAGACGGATTTCGTCAGAGGGGCGCCATGACGCGGCCCCCTATAGAGGCGCCGCACACCCTCTCTGCTTCACAGTTGAGGTGCTGGATCACGAATTCCCCGAGGGGTTTAAACCCATCAACATTGAATCATATGACGAAACAACCGATCCCGCAGTGTGGATCGAAGATTTTATTCTCCACATCCACATGGCCCGAGGAGATGACCTCCACGCTATCAAATACCTCCCATTAAATCTCAAAGGACCAGCTCGACACTGGCTAAATAGCCTGCCCGAAAATTCCAATAGCAGCTGGGAGGACTTGGAAGAAGCCTTCCTTGACAACCTCCAAGGTACATATGTCCGGCCTCCCGATGCCGATGACTTAAGCCACATAGTTCAACAACCTGGAGAATCAGCCAGAAAATTCTGGACTAGGTTCCTAACCAAAAAGAACCAGATTGTTGACTGTCCGAATGCCGAATCCCTAGTGGCCTTTAAGCATAGCATCCATGACGAATGGCTCGCCCGCCACCTCGGCCAAGAAAAGCCGAGGTCCATGGCAGCCCTCACGGCACTTATGACCCTCTTTTGCGCGGGAGAGGATAGTTGGCTGGCTCGTAGTACAAATACAGCCAACGATGCAGGCCCCTCCGAGGCCAAAAACAGCATTGGCAAGTTCCAGCATAACAGACACAAACACCGAAGCAATGGAGATAACACCGATGACACCACAGTTCATGTCGGATTCAGTGGCTCCAAGTCCGGCCATCGAAAGAAGCCCTATAAAAGGAACAGAGGAGGACCATCCAGCTTGGACCGCATACTCGGTCGTCCGTGCCAGATACATGGCACCCCAGACAAACCGGCCAACCATACTAACGGAGATTGTCGGGTCTTTAAGCAAGCCAACAAGGTAAATAGCGGAAACAAGGAAGGGGAATCACAGAATGAGGACGATGATGAGTAGCCCCAGCAGCCGAACACTAGGGGGGGGGCAGAAGAAATTCCCGCCTCAAGTCAAAATGGTGAACATGATATATGCTACACACATCCCCAAAAGGGAGCGCAAGCGCACACTCAGGGAGGTTTATGCGGTAGAGCCAGTCGCCCCAAAATTCAACCCATGGTCGTCATTCCCGATCACCTTTGATCGTCGTGATCACCCAACTAGCATCCGTCATGGCGGTTCGGCCGCATTGGTACTCGACCCAATCATCGACGGATTTCACATGACACGAGTCCTAATGGACGGTGGTAGCAGCCTCAACTTGCTCTATCAGGATACAGTATGAAAAATGGGCATTAATCCCTCACGAATCAAGCCCACGATAACTACCTTTAAAGGAGTTATACCAGGCGTAGTGGCCCGTTGTACGGGCTCAATCACACTGGAGGTGGTCTTCGTTTCCCCGGATAACTTCCGAAGCGAAGAGCTAATCTTCGATATCGTCCCCTTCCGCAGCGGCTACCACACACTGCTCGGACGAACCGCGTTCGCTAGATTCAATGCGGTACCACATTATGTGTATCTCAAGCTCAAGATGCCCGGTCCACGCGGCGTCATTACAGTAAATGAAAACACGGAACGTTCCCTCCGTACAGAGGAGCATACCGCAGCCCTAGCAGCAGAAGTACAGAGCGGCCTTCTCAAGCGGCATCATAATCCGGCCGTCGAGCCCCTGGACATCGATAAGAAGGTCTGGACTACGCTGCAACAGGGCAGCTTGGCTTGTCAAGAGCTGATTTAGTAAATTTGGCCTCCGTCCCAGCCCCGATGAGGAAATGGCATCCATACCACGCGTACATAACTACGTGTTGACATTAGATTTTGGTACGGCATAAAAAGAAAATGAGATGGCTTCAAGTGAAAGGATTTTCAGCATGAAAAGTTTCACATCGCCGAGTGGAACAACTTTGATGTTTAGGTTATTATCGTCTGACTCCGTCTTAGGGGCTAAAATTGTACTCCAGTGGCAGAATTCAATGTTCCAAGTGGTTTTCGGCCGATCACGCCTTCAATACGACCTCGGATGAAGGAGCACTCTAAATAAATTGTCTTTGTCTCATCGAGGCAATCGATTTTGATATAAATCATCTCAATCCGAGTTCGTATGCAAAAGTTAGATGCAATATATTGCAGACTGAACTTAAACGGAAATATGGCATGAGGTACCAGACACTGTGTCTGATGGGTCGCGCGAGAAATTCGACCCTCAAGATGGCTTTGAATCGAAAAACCTTCAACACGATAAAGTTTCGTCTCGTCGAGTCGATCGATTTTCATATATAACTCGTCTCAATCGGAGGTCAAGTGAGAGCTGGAGAGACAAATAAAGATCAGGCTTCGTTTTTAGTCTGGAAATCCGAGTGAACTTAATATCATCCGAGTGAAAAGATAGTCATCCGAGTGAAATTGTCCTCCAGGTGAAAATATTCCGAGTCAAAAGATTACGGTCGGAATGGAAACTTGCTGATCAATTAAGATATTTCCTTTCGAGCGAAAATATAGTCATCCGAGTGAAAGATTGTCTTCCGGGTGAAAGATTCTAACATCCGAGTGAAAAAATTCCAGTCGAACGATCCGAGTGAAAGACTAATATCCGAGTGGATGAGCTCGAATCCGAGTGAAATTGAACATGTGCCGAAAAGTTTATCAAGATGTCCTCGGGTGGAGAAGTGTTCAGTATGGAAGTTGTGTTTATCATCAAAACGATAAACTTTGGTTTTGGAGTCATCATCATCAGAGATAGTATGTAATCTGCGAATTCACTATAAGACTCAGATAATTTAGTCTGCTGCAAGACCGAGTCCGACTTGAAGGTAAAGATGACCTCGAAAAGTATTCAAGATGGCCTTATTTGAAAAAGTGATCAACATGAGAATTGTTCGTCTCGTCGAGGCGCACAAGTTTTATGTTTGGGACGTCTTGATCGGAGATCATATGCAAGCTCGACGGCCCGCGCAAGGAGGAAGACAGAAGTTGGGCCAGATTCAGACTAAATCCGAGTTGGAATAGAACTAGGACTCTAGGACGTGAATTGATGTAATTTCTTGTAAGGAAAGCCTAGATGAATCCTTTACTTGTACGGGAAGTCCAGCCGCCTCTTATATATATTGGGGGTGATGGACGATTAAACAACACACAATCGAACAAATCAATATACTACTTTTTCAGTCTACGTTTTATCTCTCCACTGTTTTCTCTCCCGTTGTTCGCTGTTCCTCAAGTTTGAGAGCTGCGAATCCCGAGGCTCTAGGGGCGAGCGAATCGACCTAGGGCAGCCCATAGCCGCCGCGATCCCTGACGGGGTACCTCCCGGGCATGCGGGGTTTCGGGTCTACAAAAGCGCTCGCCGACTGTCTTGCGTATCGCGTTGTCGGTCGGGTCTCCTTCGACGTGATCTGCGGTGCATCACCCCCGGTGTCGAGGGTACACGTGACATGTTCGTGTGTCAACACACTTTTTGGCGACTCCGCTGGGGACTAAAGAACAATCGTTATGATCCACCATGTCCGATCTTCCCAAGCCATCTGAGGTAGACGCCGATAACATCATTAAGCCTAGTCTTGATGAGATATCGGCCTATCATCGCCAAGTCTATGAGGAGTACAAGAAGGCGCGTGAAGAGAAGGATTTGCGGGAGTTCCTTGCAAAATTCAAGAGGGATCGCCAAGGCAACATCACTCTGATTGAAGAATTCTAGTTCCCTCCTCTTCAAGCCGAGCAGGTTAAACCCTCTGTGAGTACTACCTTTTCTCCTGAGCAGTGGGCTGAGATTGAGAGTCGTATTGCTGATGGTAACAATCTAGTCTATCAAACTTTCATAGAAAATACTAATGCTTAGAAGAATATATCTCAATCGTCTAGTGGTAATGATGGTGTAGCTGCTAGTGTGCAAAACCATAATCTGGATTTACCTATTTCATCGGCGCCTCCCGTGTCGATGGCTTATTATCCTACCCAAACAAATCAGATTGTGGATGCACCCATTAATCCTATTATGAGCATGCCAGGTTTGGCGGCAACACCAAACAAAACCCTACCTACAGCTACAAACACTCGACCACTACCAAATTATGGGTTGACATACATGCCACAATTCCTACCTACAGCTAGTAACCCTACTCCTCCTATGTCACCGCCACAAGCTTCATCGTCCACTATGGATGATGGTCTAGCTAATCTTAGAGAGGAGATGGCTAAGATGCTTCGAGAAAATTTTGGAGTTGAGTTACCTCGGAATCGGATTTACCAAAAGCTGTACCCTGAGTACTTTAATGCCATCCAGTGCCCTCTAGGATATAGGATTCTAGATTTTGTTAAGTTCAAGGGAGAGGGCACAAAAACCACATGGGAGCATGTTAGTCAATACTTGGCACAATTAGGTGAAGTAGGCTCACTAAATGAGTTGAAAGTGCGTTTATTTCCTTTATCATTAACTGGTACCGCATTTTGATGGTTTTCTTCTTTACCACATGGTTCCATTCAAGTTTGGTCGCAGCTAGAGCAGAAATTTCATGATCACTTTTATAGCGGCGACAATGAACTCAAGTTGTCACATCTAACATCGGTTAAACACAAGCATGATGAATCGGTCTCCGATTACGTCAAGAGATTCAGAGAAACAAAAAACCGGTGTTTTAGTTTGGTGATAACCGAGAGAGACTTGGCAGACCTAGTGCTGAGTGATTTGAGAACTCCCATTAGAGAAAAGCTAGAAGGTTATGAGTTCTTAAATATCAACCAAGTGTTACAAAGGGCTTTGGCTCAAGAAAGCCGAAGCAAAGATCTCAAAGAAGTACATAGATACAAAGTCGATCGTCCAAAGATGAATATGGTGGAATATTATAGTGATCACTCGGATGATAAGGGTGATGTTTTTGCTACTGAATTTGTTTGGCCATCTAAGGCCAAACCCTTTACTTGCAATGATCTGAAACTGATTCATAAGAATCGTGATGAAGAGATGAAGTTTAGTTTTAACATTGCTAAATGTGATAAAATATTTGATGCTTTGCTGCAGGCTAAGATTATTAGAATATCTCATACTTTACCGCCGTTTGAGAGCTGAAATGGCGTGCTTATTCCAAGTATCATAATTCTTTTTCTCATGCTACTAACGATTGCAATGTTTTTAGACGACAGATACAATCGGCCATTAATGACGGATGATTGAACTTTTCTGAGATGCAAGTTGATAAATAGCCCTTTCCAGTGAACACCATGGATCTAGAAGGGAAGAAGCTGATCATTCGGACGGAGGTAGCCGAATTTTCTAATAAAGCTAATGTCATTGCTGGTGAGCCCAGGAAAGACAAGGAGGGTGACAAGGTCTTGGGGAGACATGTTGTGCTTGATAAGCAACCCGATGGCAAGGAAGTGATCAAAATCACCATCAAGAATCCTACACTCGGGGGGAAAGCACAGGTGCAGCAGAACACTCAAGTTAAATTTGTTAAGCCCAAGGGTCCTGAAGTTGACAAGTGGAAGATGAACAAAGCTAAAGTGCAGTGCAAATGAATCAAACCAACTTTTGACATGTTGCTGTCCAAGTACGCCAACCGGTCGGCTGGTTCCAGCTCTAACCGGCCATCATACTTGAAGCGACCAAGGTCACCATCAGATGTTATGTTCAGTCAGTATATGAAACCGAGTGGACCAAAGGCGCTATTTCTAGAAGAGCAAAGGGAAACTGTTTGGGACCGACTTGAATACAGATATAATGGCCGACTGAACATCGGTAGCTATCGGTCGGCTGGTCAAAACATGCGACCGGATGGAAACTGTCCGAGTGTAAGAATGCACCTAGGTGGAAGCTATCCAAGTTAAAAAATGTGGCCAAGTAGATTCCATCCAACTGAATTCCATCCGAGTGGATTCCATGCGAGTGAATTCCATCCGAGTGGATTCCATCAGAGTAAAAAGGTGCACCCGAGTGGAAATTTCATGCATCAGGAATGGCATGTTAAGTCACCAAGTGTTGCTGCTGTTGAGTCAGGAAAAGGCAAGGAGAAAATGGATGTTGACTCACTTATCTTGGGCACCGAAACATTTACCATACAACAGCCGATTGTGCATAACAATCCGACTGAGCCGATACTTGCTATCGCGCCAAAGCACTCGGCTAATGACCATGAAACAAGCACCAACCAAGTAAAGACGAGAGACCCTAAATACATTCAGCCAAAGTGGTGTCCTCCAGGGCTAACAAAGACACAAAAGAGGAAACTACAGAGGTTAAGGAGTCAAGAGATGGCAGAACAGGAGGCCAAGAAACAAAGGGATAACTTGTTCAATGACACTTGACCCATGGTTCCAGCAAAACAAGTGTGGAGGCCTAAACAAATACAAGATACAGAAGCTTCTACATCTATTACAGCAATACCTACATCACCAAAGGAGGAGGATGCAACAGATATCACATCGTCTGTGACACTTCTTACTTCTCCTTCACTCGGAAAAATTTCACAATCGGCGGATGCACTTGAGAAAGAGGATGATATGTTAGATTATGAGTCGACGCCAGTCATGAAGGTACGGATATCAATATGGTGTATTACTTACCTGCGGAGTTTCGTGCTGTAGATGAGGAAGGGGAGGTGCCTGAGCTGGATTTTGGCCCTAAAAATGCAATATTTGAGAAGCCAAAAGATCTAGTAACACATCTGTCAGGGAGTTGACACGACAGATGTCCTAGAGCAAGGTCTTAGTCGTAGGGCCATCGCACTAGGAATCTTAAAGGGGTTTGAGGGAGTCCTGGATTAGGGGGTCTCCGGATAGCCGGACTATCTCCATTGGCCGGACTGTTAGACTGTGAAGATACAAGATTGAAGACTTCGTCTCGTGTCCGGATGGGACTCTACTTGGCGTAGAAGGCAAGCTAGGCAATACGTATATGGATATCTCCTCCTTTGTAACTGACCTTGTGTAACCCTAAACCCTCTCCGGTGTCTATATAAACCGAAGGGTTTTAGTCTGTAGGACCACAACCACAACATACAATCATACCATAGGCTAGCTTCTAGGGTTTAGCCTCTCTGATCTCGTGGTAGATCTACTCTTGTAACACCCATATCATCAATATTAATCAAGCAGGACGTAGGGTTTTACCTCCATCGAGAGGGCCCGAACCTGGGAAAAACATCGTGTCCCTTGCCTCCTATTACCATCCGGCCTAGACGCACAGTTCGGGACCCCCTACCCGAGATTCGCCGGTTTTGACACCGGCATTGGTGCTTTCATTGAGAGTTCCTTTGTGTCGTCGCCGTTATGCTTGATGGCTCCTACTATCATCGATAGCGTTGCGTTCCAGGGTGAGACTATTCTCCCCGGACAGATCTTCGTATTCGGCTGCTTTGCACTATGGGCTAATTCGCTTGGCCATCTGGACCAGATTGAAAGCTACGCCCCTGGCCATCAGGTCAGATTTGGAAGTTTGAACTACACGGCCGACATCCGCGGAGACTTGATCTTCGACGGTTTCGAGCCACAGCCGGGCGCGCCGCACTGTCACAGTGGGTATGACCTAGCTCTGCCGCCGAACAGTACCCCAGAGGCCGCGCCCGCACCAGCTCCGATCCTTAGCTCGGAGCCAGCTGTGCCAATCGAGGACATGTGGTTAGACACCGCCTCAGGGGCTGCAGTCTCAACAGCGATTGAGCCAAACACCAGCATAATCCTCTGCGCAGCCCGTGACTCCAAGGTGCCGGACTCTTTTTCTGACTCCGAACCGCCCGCACCCCCGCCAATCGAATCCGATTGGGCGCCGATCATGGAATTCACCGCCGCAGATATCTTTCAGCACTCGCCCTTTGGTGACATTCTGAATTAACTAAGGTCTCTCTCTTTGTCAAGAGAGCCCTGGCCGGATTATGGCCAATAGGATTGGGATGCGGACGACGAAGAAATTCGACGCCCACCCACCACCCACTAAATAGCCACTGTCAATGACTCAACCAACATGCTCGACTTCGACTCCGCAGACATCGACAGTATGGACGACGATGCGGGAGGCGATGAGGAACCACCGCCCACAGGGCGCTGGACGTCCACTTCATCATATAACGTATACATGGTGGACACACCAAAAGAAGACGATGACAAGGAACTGAAGGACGCATCGAAGGCTTGTTCCCTCGAGAAGCAGTCAAAGCGGCGGCGCAAGTGCTGCCCCAAATCCCGCCTCGGCAGAAATAACGATCACATAGACCCAGCATTGGAGCAGGGTGAACCACTGCCGGACCACGGCAATCCGGGGAATCAAACCGAACAAACCAATTATGTCAAAGATAATAGTCCGGACGACATAACGCCGGATAGGCACCCAGAGCAGCAGAATACCCGTCAAAGGCTTGTTGCGACCGCAAGGGATCTGAAAAAGCAGAAGCAAAAGCTCAAGGCTGCGCAAGACACACTCCAAATCAGATGGAGTAAAGTACTCAACACAGCAGCAAGGTATGGCGACAATCGCCCCACCAAGAGCTACCCAAAGCAGAAGTTGCTACCTAAATTCGATGAGGAGGCCTCAGACCCCCCACAACCAAATATCAAAGCAGCCACCTAGCCGGATAGACGACCTCACGGCCAACATCGAGCGGCAAACAACGCCGCTCACAAGCCAATACGCAATCCATGTGAGGGCTCGCACCAAAAGGATGGCGCAACCAGATCCATCTATGGACCACGCAAGCGTGCCCCAGCATACAATGTAACACAACAAACATCTGAACAATGCGGTACACCCAGATATAGGGGTGCCGCACACCCCCTATGTTTCACCGATGAGGTGCTGGACCATGAATTTCCAGAGGGATTCAAACCCGTAAACATAGAGGCATACGACGGAACAACAGACCCTGGGGTCTGGATTGAGGATTATATCCTCCATATCCATATGGCTCGAGGAGATGATTTCCACGCCATCAAGTACTTACACCTCAAGCTCAAAGGGCCAGCTCGTCATTGGCTTAAAGGCCTCCCCGAAAACTCCATTGGAAGCTGGGAAGAGCTCGAAGACGCTTTTCGGGCCAATTTTCAAGGAACTTATGTCCGACCTCCGGACGCGGATGATTTGAGTCATATAACTCAACAACCCGGAGAGTCAGCCCGAAAACTTTGGAACAAGTTTCTTACTAAAAAGAACCAAATTGTCGACTGTTCGGACGCCGAAGCCTTGGCAGCTTTTAAGCATAGCGTCCGTGATGAATGGCTCACCAGACACCTCGGCCAAAAAAGCCGAGAACGATGACAGCATTAACAAGCCTCATGACCCGCTTTGCGCGGGTGAAGACAGCTGGCTAGCCAGATGCAGCACCAGTGACCCCAGTACATCTGAAGTTAGAGATGGAAACAGGAAATCACGGTGCAACAGCAGTAACAAACGCCGGAATAAAGAAGACAGCACGAAGAGCACGACAGTAAACACCGGATTCAAAAGCTCTCGGCCAGGTTAGCAAAAGCCGCCCTCTAAAGGTGCGAGAGACGAACTGTCCAGCCTAAACAAAATTCTGGACCAAATATGTCAGATCCATAGCACCCCGGGTAAACCTGCTAATCATACCCACAGAGAATGTTGGGTCTTCAAGCAGTCCGGTAAGCTCAACGCCGTACACAAGGGGAAGGATAGACCAAGCGAAGACGAGGATGAGCCTCTCAAGAAAGACACTGGGGAACAATAGAAATTTCCACCGAAAGTCAAAAGAGTAAATGTGTTACACGTGATCAAGGGAAGAAACAAAATGGCACTCCCAGAAAAATATGCCCAAGGGCCTATCACCGCGGTGTCCTACCACTGGTCGTCTCAACCGATCACTTTCGACCATCATGATTACTCAGCAAGTATCCGGCGTGCAGGATGGGCTGCCCTGGTATTAGACCCAATAATTGACGGATATGACTTCACACGAGTCCTTATGGACGGTGCCAGTAGTCTAAACCTGATATATCAGGATACAATCTGCGAGATGGGGATAGACCCAACAAAAATTTGCCATAGCAATACTACCTTTAAAGGAGTAACGCCAGGCCCAGGGGCTCATTGCACGGGCTCCCTGCTACTAAAAGTTATATTCGGCTTCCTCGATAACTTCCGCAGCGAACATTTAACCTTCCACATCGCTCCATTCCAAAGTGGCTATCAAGCACTACTCGGACGCGAAGCTTTCGCTCGCTTTAATGCAATACCGCACTATGCTTCCCTCACACTCAAGATGCCCGGCCCACGTGGCATCATTACAGTACACGGAAGTATTAAGCGATCTTTGCGCGCCGAAGAGAGTGCGGCTGCCTTAGCAGCCGCACACTAAAAACGGCCTCACTAACTAAAGCATTTAACAGGCCGTCAAGACCTTGGACACGGTTAGACGAGTCCGGCACAACTATAAGTAATTCATACCGGATCAATGGTCACACCCCTATACAAGGGGCTTAACGCGCGCAGACAAGTGGCAATTTTTACTCATCTTGAATTATACTTGGTTCCCTTAAAAACTATCCTTTGGCATGACAACTTTTTCACCTAAGTTCCTCTCTTTTACAGATGATCATCGTGCTATACCCATCCAGGATACGGCACAACGGAGACACAGGTGCAGACGTGCAGCAGGGACCCGCTCCAAGGATTCTTTTTAGATTAAGACCGTGCGTAAACCTTTTTTACTGTCTCTTGTTGATACATATCCACCGAATTCTCAGCACAATTGAGGAGGATGCTGACGTCTTGGCATGTGGCCACGTCAGAATAATGCACGTACCTAGACACAAGGGGCTTCTTACGAAGGGCACTATTTAGGCTCGGTTTATACCATGAAGACCGAATACCTCAGGGAGTGTTCGGCGTCGCGAGTTTGGCCTTATATGCATCAGCTCTGAATCATTGTCTTTGGTCAAATGTTGGGTTTGCTCGGCTCCTGTGTTTTGGTGCCTTACATTCCGCTTTACCGGCTAAGGTAGCACTAGGAGAACTACTGCGATTGTGCCCTGGTTCATCCGGACGAGCAACACAGTAGAGAAAGCCGAAAACTGACTGTCATGATATAGCGTGAGACTGGTCAACCACTCGGTGACCTATCGGAATGTTAGAATTCCTCCGCCTTAACGAAGGGTCGTTTTCGAGCTAGGCATGTACGCACCCCGCGATCAGGAGAGTGCGGAGCCACCAGGGGCTATCTAGTAGCCCCACTATCAAACTCCTATGGCTAAGTGAAAGAGTTAAAGCATTATAGTCTGGTTGCCTCGCTCGCTATGCTATCACCTCCTTAATAGGACCAAGATGTTGGGTTAAGTGTGAACACGTGTTTTTGCAAGCACCTCCGCATTATATGCGTGGGGGTTGAAGTCGACGGCAGCAATCTTGCAGGTTATACACATGTATACATAAACGGTCGCACAGGAGGCATCATACTACTTTCAGGAAAAAGTATAAACATAACCTTATAAAAACTTCATAAAAAGCATTGTGCTTACATTGAGAATACATATCACTCAAACATAATATTTTTTGAGCAGTGGACCTCTATCAAACGAGCACCCTCAAGAACCTCCTCAAAATAGTGCTCGGCAGCCACCCGGCCTATGGCCGAACCCTGCGCCGCAACAGTGGTAGCGTCCATCTCCGCCCAGTATGCTTTAACACGGGCAAGGGCCATCCGCAAGCCCTCTATGCATGCCGACCTCTTCATCGCATTAATGCGCGGCACCGCATCAAGGAACTGTTGCACTAAGCTGAAATAGCTGTTCGGCTTTGGCCTTTCCGGCCATAGCTGATCCACAGCAGACCTCATGGCGAGTCCGGACAACCTATTCAGTTTGGCCCATTCGGCTAGCTGGTCAGTCAATGAAAGCGGACGCTCTGGAACGTGGAATTGTGTCCAGAACAGCTTGTCCACTTCACGATCTGTCTGGCCTTGGAAGTACTTGGCCGCATCGGCAGCGCTCGCCGCCAAATCCTTATACGCATCTGCCGAACTCCACAGCCGATCCAGAGGGGCATACCATGGATCTCTGAACTTCCTCCGTAACATGAAGGGTTTCCCAGCCGCAATATCCCCGGCTTCCTGCAGCTCCTCCTTCTTCGCTATCATAGAAGAATGGGTGTCTTTGTCCGCCGCCGCGGCCTTCTCAAGGTCCGTTGCCTTCGCTTGGTTTTCTTTTTCAAGGACCCGACAACGGTCGGCAGTGTCTTTTAGTTCTACGGCCATCTTGGGCATCTTCTCTTGGCTCTCGCAATGTGCGGCCTTCTCAGCTTTCAACTCTTCGGCTGCCTTTAAAGCAGCCGTATTACTAATCCTCGCTTGTACCTTGGCTCGGGCAAGTTCCGCCCGCAAGGCTTCCACGATGGCAGCTCCATCTGCAGTCACAACATATTAAAGATACTGGCATTATGCTGCTCTTACTATGTGGCGTTCACCGGATAATAACACTTACCCTGTGCCTCGTCAAGCCTCCTGTTAACAAGCTCGATGTCGGCATCTGCCGCATCCAGTTGCCGTTTTAATTTGGCAAACTCACTAGTCCAGCTAGCCACCGGAGCTTCCACCACCTGCACATAGGGGCAGTCTGGTTATTGCCTAGGAATATGATCCTCTGTTCTCCGCCATTCTCGACGACAACCAGAGTCTTAGGGGCTACTATCTACACAGGGCACACCTAACATGTGTAGTACTATCACATATTATCTCACATACATCAAATCCTGTCATTAGACTCATAAAGGCTTCATGTAATCCGCTTTCACCGGACGAGATTCTCTCCATCACCGTACCCATCAGCATACGGTGCTCTTCTGAGATGGCCGCTCGCCCCACCAACTCCCTCAGAACGTCCGACCGCACACCAGATGGTGCCGGACTCTTTTGTATGCTCTCTTCAGGAGCCGGACACTGGGGACTTCGGGGGTCTACGGGATTACCTTCTAGCCTAACCGGATCCGGAGAGGCCCTCCACGATGACACTTCGGGGTCGCCCGCTTCTAGAGCGGAGGAGTCCGGGGGAGGCGTTTCACTCTCCATCATCTCTGGAAGAAGATCCCCCGAAGACGAGCTCATTTGAGAGGGGCTAAGGCCCGAAATGCAAGATATATGCGGTGGTTATTTTCTCAGAGAAAAAAGATAGCATACCCTTAGTATTAAAATATTTTTGGATCACTTACGACTCGTTGGAGGGCTGATCCCCCCGCGGACTTTGTGCGGCAAAAGCACCCCCCGAGGCAGGACCCTCTATGGGAGACTTCTTCTCCTGTTTGGAGGCTTCGGCTTCCGGATCCTCGGAAGCAGTCCTTTTCCTCCCCCAGTCGTCCTCCTTCGTGCAGACGCTCGTTCCCTCGGTTGGAACGAGCAGCGATGGGGGCCCGCGTCTGCCCGTATTATCCCCCCCCCCCCGGTATCTTCCTTCAAGGGCTCCGGGCAAGGTGCGACCTCGAGCATCTTCTCCAATACCGGATTTTCCAAACCCTCAGGGAGGGGGGCCAAACACCGAATCATCTTCGCCTTTGTTAACCAATCCTGGTCAAAAAGCAAACTCTCAGAAATAACTTCGAATAAAAGACAGTGTGTTCAGCTAGAGGATTTCTTACTTATTCGGCGGCGGTGTTACTGCTCAGGCCCACATCCTCGGTAATATCCGGACATTCCACTTGAGGTCCGAAGAATGACTTGTACATCGCCTCGTGCGTCAGGCCGAGGAAACTCTGAATGGCATGTGGTCCCTCTGGGTTGAACTTCCACAAGCGAAGGGGCCGGCGTTTGCAAGGCTGAACTTGACGAACCTGCATAACTTGTATTACCGCAACCAAACTAAAATCTCCCTCGAAGAGATCTCGGATGCGGCTTTGCAGTATAGGCACGTCCTTGGATGGACCCTAGCTCAGACCCCTGCTAATCCATGACATCAGTTGTGGTGGGGGGCCCAAGAGGAAAGTGGGGGCAACCACCCACTTCGCACTTCTGGGAGCCGTGACGTAAAACCACTCCCAATGCCATAATTCGGACACCTCCGGAAAGGTACCTTTCGGCCATGGAGCTCCTTCCATCTTGCCTATTGATGCACCTCAGCACGCTGCATGTTGCCCCTCGATCATCTTCGGCTTTACTTCAGAGGTCTTGAGCCACAGGCCGAAGTGAGGGGTAACACGGAGGAAGGTCTCACACATGACAATAAATGTCGTTATGTGGAGAAAGGAGTCCGGAGCTAGATCGTGGAAATCTAGCCCGTAATAGAACATCAAACCCCTGACGAAAGGATCCAGAGTAAGGCCTATACCTCGGAGGAAATGGGAGACGAACACAACATTCTCGTTGGGTTCGGGAGTAGGGTCGATCTGCCCTCGAGCAGGTAGCCGATGCGAAACCTCGGCGGTCAGGTATTTGGCCTCCCTCAACTTCTTAATGTCCTCTTCCGTAACGGAGGAGGGCGTCCATCGGCCTTGAAGGCTGGATCCGGACATTGTTGAAGATCCGGAGCACCTAACCTGGGCTTTGGGTGTTAGAACTCGAGGCGGGGGAAGGGTTTGATTGAGCACGAGAGGGAAAAAGCGAAAGCCTTGTCCCCTTATAAAGTGGGTGAATATCAAGCGTCCTCTCCGTAGCTGTTTGGGACTTGCCTATAATCTAGGAGTCCTAGACACGGTTGGGTTACCCACGACCGCATTAATGAGAATCCCGTAATTAGGGGAACACGATCTCCGCTTTGGCAAGACGTGTCAAGAAACCGCCTCGCATTATGTGTGGAGTTGGTTAGAAGAAACAGTTCGAATAATCATCGGGCCATGACATAACGTCATGCTGCCAAAACAAGCTAGCAAATTAGATCTGTGAAAAAATTATTCTCTCTGCAGTGGGATGTGGAATTTATTTTGCAGGGTCAGACACTATCCTTGTATTCAAATTCTTCTGTGATGTATTCGGAGAAGGAACCCGCCTTGCAATGCCGAAGACAATACTGCGCGCCGGACTCATCGTCATTAAAGCCTGGTTCAGGAGCTACTGAGGGAGTCCTGGATTAGGGGGTCTCCAGACAGCCGGACTATCTCCATTGGCCGGACTGTTAGACCGTGAAGATACAAGATTGAAGACTTCGTCTCGTGTCCGGATAGGACTCTACTTGGCGTAGAAGGCAAGCTAGGCAATACATATATGGATATCTCCTCCTTTGTAACCGACCTTGTGTAACCCTAAACCCTCTCCGGTGTCTATATAAACCGAAGGGTTTTAGTCCGTAGGACATCAACCACAACATACAATCATACCATAGGCTAGCTTCTAGGGTTTAGCCTCTCTGATCTCGTGGTAGATCTACTCTTGTAACACCCATATCATCAATATTAATCAAGCAGGACGTAGGGTTTTACCTCCATCGAGAGGGCCCGAACCTGGGTAAAACATCGTGTCCCTTGCCTCTTGTTACCATCCGGCCTAGACGCACAGTTCGGGACCCCCTACCCAAGATCCGCCGGTTTTGACACCGACAGGGTTGATCAGGACAGAGGACACATGAGAGAGTTTTTATACTAGTTCGGCCCCTTACGATGAAGGTAAAAGCCTACGTCTAGTTGGGATTGGTATTGCTGAAGTTTCGATCTCCAAGAGGCTTAACTCGCCGGCTTGGTTATCGACTTGGTTGTTTCTTCCTCTAAACCGCCACCGGGTTGTCCCCTTATATACACGGGTTGACGCCTGGTGGCCTACAGAGTCCCGGCCGACTCATAATCGTGCCCGGCTCGGTAACTTCCTCTACATGCCTTTCTTTACAAGTCTTTCCTTCCATACGGCGGTTTACAGTATCAGGCCTTAAGCTGGCCCCAGGCCTTTGGGCCTTCTATACATTTAGTAAAATATCATCTTGAATGTTTATCAGGCTTCTTATGTAACCCACCATTAGGGCTGACCCGGCCCCTCCTGGGCGGGTCATACTGGTAGTAATATCCCCAACATTAGGCCCCAGGTTGACTTTGAACTTTGTTCTTTGTCAATCTTCGATACTTAGGTGGAATCCATCCGCTGTCTGAAAGCTTCTATAACCCGCCGTGACGTCATCTTCTGAAATAAAAAAACTTACATGATGTCATCTTCCAACGGATCTTTCATTTTTAATGCCTTCCGAGAATCGAGGCGTTCGTTTAGTCGGATAATCATTATTCGGGTCTCCTTGATTCTCGCGCCCGCCTGTTCGTGCACTCCCTTATAAATAGGTACAACTTAGGTCTTTTTCATTCTCCTCCTTCGGTCGTCTTCCTCCTCTCACCGTTTGCTGCCGATCGAGCTCTGCCGCTGCCGCCGCCGCAGATCTCCTCGTCTTCTTCACCTCAGGCCACTGCATCGACCTGATTTGACCAGAGAAACGTGACAAACCTCCGCAATAGCCCTGCATCTGTAAGTCCCTTTCCTTCTCTGCCTTAGATCTGCATTATAGCTTCTTGAGTTCGTCGGTGTTCGTCACAGACTCTTGGTAGACTTCTCCTCCGATGCTCTTTCCTGATCGTCTGATAGTGTAGAACTGCTGCAATAGCTGTTTGGCATTCATTTTTGATAGCGGTAGATCTCTTTCTCCTGTATAGATGTTTTGTTAGCTGATAAACTCATATGTACTGGAGTTTTAGGTCTAGAATATTTTCTTTTTGGGACAGACATTTGATCCAAAATAATGATGATAGCATGGTGAAACTTGTTTATGCCAATACTTAGCTGAATCTGCTTTCTGAGAAAGTCTGTAGTCATGGCGGCTTACCACTCCGGCTTTCTTTTCCTTATATGTCATTAGCCCTTAGTTTAAGCCGCCATTACTTGTTTTATAACTCCAACCTTTTGCCGTAATTGAACTAGCATTGTTTTTTTTCTTTTCCAGTCCCTTGCACATCTTGCCGTCAAAGACACCCACCATCTGCAATTGGGTCCCCTCAACCATAACTGAGGAGCATCTGAAAGAGTTCTTCCTCATTGGATTTCTGCCCTCAAGAAACATCATGTCCTATCGTGCTCCTGACCCGGAAGAAGAACGACCCAATCCAAAAGACGGCGAAGTGATCGTCTTTACTGATCACATGAACCGGGGCTTCTCACCGCCCGGCTCAAATTTTTTTCAAAGAAGTTCTTCACTTTTTCAAACTCCATCGTCAGGATATTGGGCCCAATTCCATATCCAATATCTGCAACTTCCAAGTGCTCTGCGAGGTATATCTTCAGCAAGAGCCGACTGTGGAACTATTTAGAGAGTACTTCTATCTGAACCGGCAGAACGAGTGCACCAATGGCCTTAGCTTAGAACTTGGAGGCATCTCAATTCAGCGCCGGCAGGGTGCGGTTTTCCCTCTCATAGTTTTACCAAGTCACCCAAAGGACTGGAACCAAACTTGGTTTTACTGTCAGGACATCTCACCCGCCAATGAGAAGCCGCTGCCGGGTTACCACCCTGATCGTCTTGACACCAAGTTCGCCCTGCCAGATAAACATACCGTTGCTGAATTCAAGAAGCTGCTTCTATCTATCAGAAGAATCAACGGTTTGTTGGGGAACGGTTTAACCGGAGTCGATCTAACCCGCTGCTGGATCTCATGGCGGATTATTCCATTAAGCCGTCGTTCAAAGTTAATGTATGAATATGGTGGAGACCCGGACGACTCTCTCCGTCATACCCCAGTTCAACTAACCAAGGAGGACGTTGTCGCAATGTCCAATGTTCTGGTAAATGCGAAGTATGAAGATTGTAGTGTTGTTGGGTTAAATCCCTTCTGTAAATTTAACCTGGTACCAGAAGTAAGGACATTCTGATCTTTTTTCCTTTGTATTTTGTCCAGCCGTATTGTTTATCACTGATCCTTCCTCTTGTCTTTGTAGGCCAACTCGGACTTTTGGAAAGTGAAATACGATCACGACGTTGCCAAGAAGGCAAAACTTGCCGCCATGAACACCAAGAAATCGACCCGGAGAACGAAGAAGAAGAAGAAAGCCACTGTTGAAGATTTAATGAAACTTGATGACACGTCTGACTCGGAGGTGGCCCTTGATTCCCTTGGCCAACTTTTTAACAATCTTATTGACACTGATCCTTACCAGGATGACACTGGGGCCAGTCAGGCCAGGGAAGTAGACGTAACTATCATTTCCTCCGACTCAGAGCCCTTACCAAGACACAAAGTTTGACGAGTGATCCGTAAAGTAAGGTTTTGTAACCCCTTAGCTCACTTGGATCCCAACTTTCATTTGAAAAAGCAGCAACATGAAAGCCGCCGTGAAGTTGAGATTGAAGATGAACCGGCTGTCTCCCTTCAACAGACCCCTCGTAAACGCCCGAACGAGGTTTACTTATTACTGTCCTTAACTTGTTTTAATGAATCCTGCTCCTTGTATTTATTTTAACTCCTTTCTTTTACCTTTTCAGGAGGTGTCTCGTTCCTCAGGCGACTCATCACAAACACAATTTCCGGCTTTCAAGACTGCTCCTGGGTAATCAGAAATCCTCTTTTCTTCCGGGTTGATCAATTGTATCTTGATACTGACTCCCCTGCAATATTTTTTCCTTAGCGGCCAGGCTAAATCAAAGAAGGCGAAGGCAACAAAACCGGCGGAAGACCTGCCAGTACTAGCATCTGACCCGACTAGGCCGCCTTCTCCATTAACTGGCGCCTAGAAGACCTGCCTATTGTCAATGAAGCAAATCCTCCGAAGACGTCCCTTGACAAAGCCACTATGAATCCTTCTACAGCTGGACCGTCAAGCTCAACCGACCCGCCGTCTCCACGTGTTCAAGATGTTCAAATTACTGGGAGCCACTTTGTTGAGCCGGGGAACCCAACGGTGTTGGCTCGGTGCACAGCAAAGCAAGAAGCATTGGAGAGGCAGAAGGTTCACTTTGATGTTGCCAATTATGACCGTCTCAATGCCAGTGATATCTTATCCGGCTATCTCAGTCATGTACACTCCAGTCGTGAGTCTGAGATCGAGATGGTCAAGCAGCTTCAGTTGAAGTATGAGGTATGTTGTTTCCGGTTTACTAATATTCCTTCAGCCCCCAAGTCTTCAGATTATGAGAGAAACAGAATAACCTGTAGACTTAAAGTATAGTCCGAGACTTTTACCTCTGAATCTTTGCCTGATATTGATAGAAACAAAAAACTTCACCTATAGCCCCCAAGGACTGGTTTATTTTGATCATCAATGAATCAGTACTTTAGAATTTAAGACCGTATTCAAAGTACTTAACACTCCGGTGTAACCTTGATAAACTTGCTGAACTGCGTACATTAGCCCCCAAGTGCCAAGTGATGTTACTTTGTAAGGTACTTGGGACTTTAAATGTGTTTGTAGAGTCGTAAAAATTTGATTTGGCATACATTAGCCCCCAAGTGTCAAGTGGTTTACTCGTAAATTACTTTGAGACTTGAATCTTGAATTTGAATATTTGAATTTGAAACCAAGTCTTGACTTATCTGAATGTTTCACAGAATGCCTTGTCCGAATTGAACTCGCAATTGTCGGACGCAAAGACCCGGCTATCAAGTCAGGAGTCCGAAATCAAATGTTTCACTTCCAAACTGCAAATGAGCCTTTCTGCAATAGAAAATTTGAAGACTAGCTTTGCTGCCAAGGAGAAGGTTTCGGAAAATGAGAAAACACTTCTGACCCGATGAGCTGAGACGGCCGAAACAGCTCTGAAAGAAATTTCAACAGAGCTGAACGGTTTAAAGGGCCGGGTGTCTCAGATGGTCGCTGCTATCTTTGGTAAGGTGCCTGATTTGACCTTTCGCATAATTTTTGCCAAACCAGAGTATAATCCGCCAACTTACTCTGTTAAAAATATATCCAGGTCCATGAAGTAAAAATCTGAGCCAAGACCCGTTGATTAAACTAAAGGAAGTATACACCTTGGTTGAACAATTATATATTGGTGCACAACGGGCTCTGGCTGCTATCTCTCCTGCAAATCAAGGACCCAACCGGCTTAGCGATGTCCTGAAGAAGCTGTCCATCCTTCCTGCTAGATTCCAAGAAGTAGAATGCTCCTGCGCGCGAGCCGGAGCTTTGACTGCCCTAAGCCGCTCCAAGGCTTGGGTGCCAGACCTAGACCCGGTGGACATAGCAAGAGGTTACCCTACTATGAAGGAGGACGGGTCTCCGTTTGATCAGGATGATTTCATAGCGTGTGTATGCAAAGTCCGGCCTCAGGCGACTAGTCTTGGAGATGACACCAATGTTGACAAGTACCAGCCGGGTGTTGATAGTGAAAATAAGAAGATGGCCACTCCTTCATACAAAGTAAAGATCTGATCCCACTAGTAAGAGAAGATACCTTTGCCCCGGAAATTGACCCGGTGGGCCTGATTGACGATGAAGCCGAATTTGTTGCCATGAACGGCTTTGATTGGTCAAAATCCAACTTCCAAGAAATAGAAGGTGGTGAACCGGCGAGGGAGGGACGATGATCATCTTCATAGGCTTATAAAGCCTTGTAATAACTTAGTTGCTAAAACACCACATGTTTGCTTATGCCGTCGTGCATAAAATACTGATATGTGAATCTGCTTCCAGATGTCAATGTATGCATCATTTAATGTTTGTCTCTGCGATATTTGAATTCTGTTTCTGTGAATACAAGAAAAAGACTGGCAAGGTGGTTTAGAAACAAACGGGCTTAAATACCCTAATTTACAGCCAATATATTTATCTTGTCCTTGTTGATCCTTAGATCGCCGGTTTTAATAATCCGGGCCGTGAACTTTATAATTCATTATGTATGAAAAGTTAATACTTCTTGAATACTCAATGATCATCATATCTTAGTAGCTCGTACCTTTGGATCCTTGAGCCACCGGCTTGAATAACCCGGGCGGCTGTGTTGTTCAATAATTCAGCCGGTGGAGAAAACCAGGCTATCTTATTTGTAATATTGAAACAACAAAATCTAAAAGGCAAGCAACAGATAATAAACATAATTTTAACTCTGTATTCAAAAGGCTGGGGGTTTCTGATTCGAATACGATCAGTAAACCAGACCAAAGGGGTTAAGCTAAGGTTCGAATTCGACCATATAGCCCCTAGTGGCTTTGGCGTTGCGCCGATCAAGAGGGTACCGACAGCTATGTTCTCTTTGGTTCGAATATGACCTATGTTTGAACAGGAAGCCCCCAAATGGCCTTGAGAGGTTTTTAACGACCCTGATTCGAATACGATCCAAGTCGGACTCAAAACGGGTTAAGCTATAATTCGGATACGATCAAGAAGCCCCCAAGTGACTTTGGCCTTGAGCCGATCTAGAGGGTTACGACAGCTATGTTCGTTTGAACAGGAAGCCCCCAAGTGACCTTGAGATTTGCAGCTAGATTCGGATACGATCATAAGCCGGGCCAAAAAGGTTAAACTTGATTCAAATATGATCAACTCATTAATAGTCATTTGTAAGTAAGAAATAATAAAGATGTATGGTCTGTGAAAAGAAAAGAGACCAATGGTCTTACTTTACTGCTTATCATAGTATATACAACGTGAACGTATGTACATGTTGAGAGCTGATGTCTCAGGTGTAATATGGCCGAAGTTCAGCAATGTTCCATGGCCGGCGGGTCTCCTCTTCTGACTTACGTGAGTCTGCATGCTCTCTAACGTCAATGAGGTAGTATGACCCATTGTTTAAATTTTTACTGACCACAAAGGGTCCCTCACAAGGTGGGGATAACTTGTGTGCATCTGAAAGATCCTGGATGAGCCGGAGCACCAAGTCGCCTTCCTGAAAAGTCCTGGACTTAACCCCGGCGGCTGTGATAACGACGCAGGTACTGTTGATAAATTGCTGACTGTGCTGCTGCTAAGTCCCTTTCTTCATCCAGCAAGTCAAGCACATCATGTCTGGCTTTTTCATTGTTAGCTTCAACATAAGCCGCCACACAGGGCGAGTCATGATGGATGTCACTAGGAAACACTGCTTCTGCTCCGTAAACCATGAAGAAGGGTGCGTAAATTGTAGACCTGTTGGGCGTAGTATTGATGCTCCATAACACTGAGGGTAATTCCTCTACCCAACAACCCAGCGTTCGCTGTAAAGGAACCATAAGCCGGGGTTTTAGCCCTTCCAGAATTTCCTGATTGGCTCTCTCAGCTTGACCATTATATAGAGGATGAGCTACAAAAGAAACATCAAGCCGGATGTGCTCTCGCTGACAAAACTCCTCCATAGCCCCTTGGACAGATTAGTGCCATTATCTATGATAATACTGTGTGGGAAACCGAAACGGAAGATTACTTTTTTCATGAACTGAACCACCGTGGCTGCATCACACTTACTCACGGGCTCCCCCTCAACCCATTTGGTGAACTTATCAACTGCCACCAAGAGATGTGTCTTTTTATCCTTAGACCTTTTGAAAGGTCCCACCATGTCAAGCCCCCAGACCGCAAACGGCCAAGTGATTGGAATCATCCGTAGCTCTTGAGCCGGCACATGCGCTCGTCGTGCAAATTTTTGACATCCATCACATCTACTGACCAGATCTTCTGCATCAGCGTGAGCCGTCAACCAGTAGAAACCGTGACGAAACACTTTGGCCACTAAAGATTTTGACCTGGCGTGATGACCGCAATCGCCTTCATGGATCTCATGAAGGATTTCTTGACCTTCTTCGGGGGAAACACACCGTTGAAACACTCCAGAAACACTGCGATGAAACAACTCTCCATCCAAAATTGTCATGGACTTAGATCACCGGGTTATCTGCCGAGCCAGGGTTTCATCCGCTGGCAACTCTCCCCGAGTCATGTAAGCCAAGAACAGCATCGTCCAATCTGGGATGACATGAAGAGCCGCTACCAACTCCGCCTCTGGGTCAGGAACAGCTAAATCTTCTTCTGTGGGTAACTTGACAGAGGGGTTATGCAAAACATCCAAAAAGGTGTTGGGTGGCACCGGCTTACGCTGAGACCCTAGCCAGCTTAAAGCATCAGCCGCTTCGTTCTTTCGACAGTCAATGTGTTCCACCTGATAACCTTTAAAATATCCTGCAACAGCATCGACCTCTCGGCGATAAGCCCCCATGAGAGGGTCTTTGGAATCCCACTTGCCAGATACCTGTTGAGCCACTAGATCTGAGTCACCAAGACATCTGACCCGGCTCAAGCTCATCTCCTTTGCCACTCGCAGACCATGGAGCAAGGCTTCATACTCTGTTGCGTTGTTAGTGCATGGAAACATCAACCGTAACACATAACAAAATTTATCACCGCGTGGCGAAGTTAGTACGACTCCAGCCCCCGAGCCTTCCAATTGCCTGGATCCATCAAAATGAATAGTCCAATATGTGTTGTCCGGCTTCTCTTCCGGTATCTGCATCTTCGTCCAGTCATTGATGAAGTCAACCAGGGCTTGAGACTTAATTGCAGTACGCGGAACATACTTCAACCCATGAGATCCAAGCTCAATTACCCACTTGGCGACTCGCCCCGTGGCTTCTCTATTTTGAATAATGTCTCCCAAAGGAGCAGAGCTAACCACAGTGATTGGATGTCCCTGAAAGTAATGCTTAAGCTTCCGGCTTGCCATGAATATCCCATAAACAAGCTTCTGCCAATGTGGATATCGTTGCTTAGACTCAATTAGCACTTCACTGACATAATAAACCGGCCGCTGAACCGGATGCTCTTTGCAAGCCTCCTTTCGCTCTACCACCATAGCCACACTAAAAGCCCGTGAGTTGGCAGCCACGTATAACAATAGCGACTCTTCCTCAATTGGAGCAGCCAGGACCGGCGGCTCAGCCAGTTGTGCCTTCAGATCCTCAAAAGCAGCGTTCGCAGCATCACTCCAAACAAAAACATCCGTTATCTTCATCAACTGATACAGAGGCATAGCCTTTTCCCCTAACCGGCTTATGAACCGGCTCAAAGCAGCCACGCGACCCGCCAGTCGCTGAACATCATTGACGCAGGTTGGTTTGGCTAGAGATGCAATTGCCTTGATTTTCTCCGGGTTAGCTTCAATACCTCGGTTAGACACCAGAAAACCCATGAGCTTGCCGGCTGGCACTCCAAAAACACACTTGGCCGGGTTAAGCATCATTTTGTAAACCCGAAGATTATCAAAAGTCTCTTTCAGGTCTGCGACCAAGGTTTCTTCTTCCCTGGATTTCACCACTATATCATCCACATAAGCATGAACATTGCGCCCAATTTGACCGTGAAGACAATTCTGCACACACCGCTGGTAAGTCGCCTGGGCACTCTTAAGCCCAAAAGACATAGACACATAGCAGAAAGCTCCAAAAGAAGTTATAAAAGCTATTTTTTCTTGATCCTTGACTGCCATCTTAATCTGATGATAACCGGAATAAGCATCTATGAAACTCAACCGTGCGCAACTCGCCATAGCATCAATGATCTGATCAATATGGGGGAGAGCAAAAGGATCAGCCAGACAAGCCTTGTTCAAATCTGTGTAATCCACACACATACGCCAGGTGCCATTCTTCTTGAGTACCAGCACCGGGTTAGCTAACCATTCGGGGTGAAAGACCTCCACAATGAACCTGGCTGCCAAGAGCCGGGCCACCTCTTCTCCGATGGCCTTGCGCCTTTCTTCATTGAACCATCGGAGAAACTGTCTGACAGGTTTGAACTTTGGATCGATATTAAGAGTGTGCTCAGCGAGTTCTCTCGGGACACCCGGCATGTCCGAAGGTTTCCATGCAAAGATGTCCCGGTTCTCACGGATGAACTCCATGAGCGCGCTTTCCTATTTCGGATCCAAGTTTGCGCTGATGATGAACTGTTTGGATGAATCGCCAGGCACAAAGTCAACCATCTTAGTGTCATCAGCTGATTTGAATTTCAACTCCGGCTCATGCTCTGTTGTTGGTTTCTTTAATGACGTCATGTCCGCCAAGTGAACATGATCCTGGTAGAATTTCAACTCCTCTGTTGCACAAACAGATTCAGCATAGGCAGCATCACCTTCTTCACATTCCAAGGCTATCTTCTGGCTCCCATGTACTATAATGGTGCCCTTGTGACCCGGCATCTTGAGCTGGAAATATACGTAACACGGCCGAGCCATGAACTTGGCATAAGCTGGCCGCCCAAACAGAGCATCATATGGGCTTTTGATCTGAACCACTTCAAAGGTTAATTTTTCTGCTCTAGAGTCATACTCATCCCCAAAGGCTACTTCCAGCTCAACCTTACCAACTGGGTATGCCGATTTACCAGGTACCACACCATGAAAAACAGTGTTGGACTGTTTAAGATTTTTATCCGTCAATCCCATCCGGCAGTATGTCTCATAGTAGAGGATGTTGATGCTGTTGCCTCCATCCATGAGCACCTTAGTAAACTTGTACCCACCAACTTGAGGTGCCACCACCAAAGCCAAGTGACCCAGATTATCAACCCGGGGCGGGTGATCCTCTCTGCTCCACACAATAGGCTGCTCTGACCAACATAGATAACGTGGAATTGCCGGTTCAACGGCATTGACGGCCTTCTTGTGGAGTTTCTAGTCCCTCTTACATAAACTGGTAGTAAAGACATGATACTGTCCACTACTCAACTGCTTCGGGTTGCTATGATAGCCGGATTGTTGCTGTTGTTGATTCCCTTGGCCGTGTTGCTGATTATATCCTCCCTGGTGACCAGGATAACCCTAACCATGAAAACCTCCTCCGCTTGAACCGGCGCCCGGGCCCTGAAAGCCGCCTCCACCTGAGCCGCCACCTGGGTCGTGACCCCGTCAAATGCGTTTGAACTTTTAAATGCCTTCATGATCGTGCAATCCTTCCACAAGTGGGTGGCTGGTTTCTCTTGGGTGCCGTGTTTTGGACAAGGTTCATTCAACAGCTGCTCAAGGGTGGGGCCTGACCCGCCCGATTGAGGGGGTTGCCTGCCCTTGCGCCGCTGATTACCACCCTGTGCATTAGTATTAGCAACAAAATCATCGGCCTTACATTTATTACCTCCCTGATTCGCCGGGTTATGTTGGTGACCCTTGCCATTGCCATTCTTCTTTCCCTTTGTTGCCTTTTCTTCATCAGACACCGGGTCCTTGGTGGTATCAGAATCGGCACACTTGACAAGAACTGCCATCAACGTCCCCATGTCATTACAGTCACGTTTAAGCCACCCCAACTTCTGCTTCAGAGGTTCAAAGCGGCAATTTTTCTCCAACATCAAAACTGCTGAGCCGGCATCCATCTTATCAGATGAATGTATTATCTCCTTGACCCGGCGCACCCAATGGGTTGTAGATTCTCCATCCTCTTGCTTGCAATTGGCCAGGTCCACAATCGACATTGGTTGCTTACACGTGTCCTTAAAGTTCTGGATGAACCGTGCTTTCAACTCTGCCCATGAGCCGATAGAATTGGGTGGCAATCCCTTCAACTAGGTCCGAGCCGTTCCGTCCAACATCATGGTAAAATACTTGTCCATTGCAGCATCGCTAACCTCCAACAGCTCCATAGCCATCTCATAACTCTCAATCCAAGCCCCCAGCTGTAGGTCAGCCGTGTAATTAGGCACCTTACGAGGGCAACTGCTCATTGCGTATGGCTGGGACCAAGCAAGGTACGCCTCCGGTTCTTGTGGCCACTCCTGCCTTAACCGAGGTTGCTGGATAAGTCGGAAAGGTTTGGTGAGCCGCCTGCTCTGCTGCTATCTGAGCCGCCTCTTGACGAATCCTCTCCTGATCCGTCAAGTTAAGGGCTCCAGCCTGCACCGGCTCATGCCTATATGGCCGGTTGTGGTGTTGAGCATTACTTGACATCCCTGCAGACTCCATGTGCCTACTGTAACTCGGGCTCCGGCTTGGGTGAGGAGTTGAATGAATCTTGTCTCGACTGTAGGAGTATGCATCCTGCTGGGCCAAAGCTATCTAAAGTAGTTCTCTTACCCTCCGGGTTTCAATTGCCGCTGGTGAGTCGCCTTCCATGGGGAGAGCTGCCAAACGAGCCGACACTGCGATGAGATTTTCCATAGGGTTAGAGAAGTGACCCGGAGGTGTTGATACATAACGAGGAGGAGATGTATTCATGCAAGGCGGCTCCATGGTGCGTGGCTGAACTGGCGCACCGGGTGTCGTGACCCGGTTTGCCTCTGGTGGGTTGCTCCCCCCAACTCCGGGTGTATGGAACAGGTTCCTCGGATCTAGCGTTAGAGGCAGACGCGACTGAGTTTTCTGATGCCTCCTCCTCATGACCTCGTTTGATGCATTAAGATCCACCGAGAGACGAAAAGTTTCTGCTTGAAGCTGCTGAGCACGAGCATCCAGAGCTGCTCGTTCTGCTGCCATCCGGGTTTCCTCCGCGGCTAGATTTTCTTTAGCTTGCACCATCTCCTCCCGCATATGTGCCACTTCTGCGTCGTGCTAGGATTTATCCGCCGGTTCTACCACAACGGTTAACAGAGTCGTCAGCTTATCCATGAGGTCCATTAGAACCTGAGCCGGGGGTGCGCGGGGTCTCCTGACCCGGCTGCTGCCGACCCAGTAGCTGCTGCTGCCGCTGCGGTGGAGTTCTGCCCGGGCTGCGTCCCCGCCATGAAGACTCCGGCCCAATTCGGCGGCTCAAGGGGGTCTGGAATACTGCTGCCATCAGAACAGCCCCCGTGCATGCCGTCTTGCAGTTGGTACAACGAGTCCATCTCACCTGTTGATGATGCAGTATCAGAGCAGATGGCCGTCTCTCCGCCTTCCATCGATCCTTCGGATTATTCACCACCATGGATGCAACCTACAAAGGCATGTTTCACGACAGATTGAACACGGGCGGACCCGGCGCGCTGAGCCATTTCGATGAGGTTGATGTGGACATCCGGCTCAGTGCCTGACTCGCCGATCCGGCCGATGAAGACTTGAATTCCGCCAAAGGGGACCCGGTACCCGTACTCGATCGAGCCGGCCTTGGGGCCCCAGCCTTCGTCGTCGATGTAGAGTTTGCCGCGACAACTCTTGGTCATCCAGCCCACAGCGTATCCCTTGAGCCCTTCGAAGTTGCCCTTCAAGAACTCAACTCCACCATGCGCTGGCCCCACGGTGGGCGCCAACTATCGTGGAGTTGTCACAGCAGATGTCCTAGAGCAAGGACTTAGTCATAGGGCCATTGCACTAGGAATCTTAAAGGGGTTGATCGGGACAAAGGACACATGAGAGAGTTTTCATACTAGTTCGGCCCCTTACGATGAAGGTAAAAGCATGCGTCTATTTGGGATTGGTATTGCTGAAGTTTCGATCTCCAAGAGGCTTAACTCGCCGTCTTGGTTATCGACTTGGTTGTTTCTTCCTCTAAACCGCCACCGGGCCGTCCCCTTATATACAAGGGTTGATGCCTGGTGGCCTACAGAGTCCCGGCCGACTCATAATCGTGTCCGGCTCAGTTACTTCCTCTACATGCCTTTCTTTACAAGTGTTTCCTTCCATACAGTGGTTTACAGTATCAGACCTTAAGCCGGCCCCATGCCTTTGGGCCTTCTATACATTTAGTAAACTATCATCTTGAATGTTTATTGGGCTTCTTATGTAACCCGCCATTAGGGCTGACCCGGCCCCTCCTGGGTGGGTCATACTGGTAGTAATATCCCCAACAACATCTGAAACCATTATATCTCAGAGGTCATATCAATGGTTCACCGCTCACTCGGATGCTTGTTGATGGTGGTGCTGTGAATCTTATGCCCTATTCGGTCTTCAAGAAATTGGTTTTGCCTGATGAAGAATTGATCAAGACCAATATTATTCTCAATGGATTTGAAGGCAAAGAGAAAACTGAAGCTAAAGGTGTGATGTATGTGGAGCTTACAGTCGGAAGCAAAATTTGGCTACTGCATTCTTTGTCGCTAAGGTGCAAGGAAACTACAACGTCATACTAGGAAGTGATTGGGTTCATGCAAACCAGTGCGTGCCATCCACTATGCACTAGTTTTTGATTCAGTGGGTTGATGATGAAGTGGAAGTCATTCATGCGGATAACTCGGCCTGTGTTGCTTTGGCCGATGCATCGGTGGATTGGAAACACCCCAATGCTACTTGCTTGACGGGGTGTGACTTGACAGAGTTTGATTTCCTTAGCGCGACTAAGAATGGTTTCGTGCCCATCTCTTTAAAGCCGACTGAATGCAATCGGCTCCAAGGTATGATATGTTTAAATGGATTCTAGTTCCGAGTGGTTGCAGAAACGTCTTGTAAAATATCGGCCCAGCGAGGACGAAATGTATGAGTCTATAAGGAGTTAGATGACATGGATAAACTTGGGCAAGGTTTTACATCGGCCGACCCATTAGAAGAGATAGATATTGGAGATGTCACTCGGCCGATGTTTGTAAACAAAAATTTGAGAGCCGATTGTAAAGCTAAGTTAATCGAGCCATTGAAAGAATATGTTTGTTACTTTGCATGGGAATATCATGAGATGCCAAGTTTAAGCCGAGAGCTAGTGGAGCATCGGTTACCTATACAGGCCGGTTTTAGACCTTACAAACAATCGCCGAAAAGTTTAATCCAAAAACATATGACCGGATCAAGGAAGAGATCGGTTGTTTGCTTAAAGCTAATTTCATTCGACCTTGCAGGTATGCCGAGTGGATTTCTAACATTGTCCTAGTGGAGAAGAAAGGATCTAGAAAGTTGAGGGTGTGCATTGACTTCAGAGATTTGAATAGGGCTACACCCAAAGATGAGTATCCCATGCCAATAGCCGATATGCTTATTAATGATGCTTCTGGACATAAGGTTATTAGCTTTCTAGACGGTAATGTCGGCAATCAAATTTTTATGGCCGAAGAGGACATGTACAAAACGGCTTTCCGATGTCCTGGTTTCCTGGGTTTATTCGAGTGGACAGTGATGACATTCGGATTAAAAAATACTGGAGCAACATATCAAAGGGCTATGAATTTAATTCTTCATGATTTACTCAGTGTCATACTTGAAGTTTATATTGATGATATTGTTGTCAAATCGGATGATTTTGAATCTCACTTAGCCGATTTATGTTTAGCTTTTGAAAGAATGAAAAAGTATGGACTGAAGATGAATCCTTTAAAGTGTGCATTCGACATATCAGCTAGCAAGTTTTTGGGTTTCATTATTCATAAAGATGGCATAGAGATTGATCAGAAAAAGATAGAGGCCATACAGAAAGGGGAGGCTCCAACATGCAAGAGAGATATGCAAAAGTTCCTTGGCAAGGTCAATTATTTGAGAAAGTTCATAACTAATCTGTCAGGGAAATTTGATGCATTTACTCCTATCCTTCGGTTGAAGAATGATGCCGATTTCACTTGGGGGCAAAACAACAAGAAGCATTTGATATGATCAAGAATTATTTGTGCACTCCTCCGGTGATCAAACCACCCAAGCATAGAGAACCCTTCAGGCTTTACATTGCAACAGAGGAAGGAGTTATTGGTGCTGTTTTGACTCAAGAAACCGAGGGAAAAGAGCATGCTATTACATATTAGAGCAGACGCTTATTGGACGTTGAGACAAGGTATACATTTATTGAGAAACTATGTCTATGCTTATATTATGCTTGCACAAAACTGAGACATTATTTAGTGCCGAGTGCTTGTGTAGTAGCTTGTCAAACCGATGTCATTAAATAAATGTTGCATAGGCCAATTCTTAGTGATAGAATTGGCAAGTGAGCTTATGCTTTGATTGAATATGATTTGGCTTATGAATCTCTAAAATCCATGAAAGGCCAAACTGTTGCTAATTTCATTGTTGAACATCGGATTAATGACAAGCATGATGTTGATATGAACCTTGTTTCATTAGTACCATGGAGATTATACTTTGATGGTTCAGTTTGTAGCAATGGCCAAGGTGTTGGTATTGCTTATATATCTCCTCATGGTGCTGTTTTTGAAGCCTCATGCCGCTTAGAATATTTTTGCACAAACAATCAAGCCGAATATGAAGCATTGTTATTCGGCCTAGAGATGTTACTTGCTATAGGTGTTACACATATTGAGGCTTATGGTGATTCGTTACTAGTGGTGCAGCAAATATCCAAAGTTTTCAGTGTTTGGACAGATCACTTAATGTTTATCTTGAGAAATATCTAGATATAATTTCTACTTTGGATTATTTTAGCATTGCACATGTATCTAGACATGACAATTGGAAAGCAAATGAGTTGGCACAGCAAGCATCTGGACATCATGTTGATCATGGCCTATTTCATATTTCTCAAAGTCCGATGTCTTTTCTTACCAGTATAGAAGAGGCCGAACTAGAACCCACTGATTCGGTCATTAACAAAAAATCTAGTGCAGATGACAATTCCGATAGGAGGAAGCCCATTGTTGCTTACTTGCGCAATCCGAGTGAAAGGGTGGACAGGGGTGTTCGGCATATGGCTTTCAAGTATACAATGAGAGATGATGGTCTTTATCGCCGAACAGTCGATGATGTTCTTCTAAAGTGTTTGGACGAGGACCAGGCAAGAGTTGCTATGGGAGAAGTACATGAAGGTATTTGTGACACTCACCAGTCGGCTCCTAAGATGAAATGGTTATTGCGACGTGCTGGGTTTTATTGGCCGACTATGATTAATGACTGCTTCAGATATTATAAAGGGTGTGAATCTTGTCAAAAGTTTGGTGTTATTCAATTGGCTCCTGCTGCTATGTTACATCCTATTATCAAATCGTGGCCTTTCACAGGTTGGGGTTTAGACTTCATTGGAGAAATCCATCCGTCTTCCTCAAAAGGGCATCGGTTCATATTGGTGGCAATTGATTATTTCACTAAATGGTCTGAAGTAGTACCTCTCAAGAACATGACACATACGGAGGTAATTCAATTCATAACCGAGCACATTATTCATAGATTTGGTATTCCTCAAACGTTAACTATAGATCAAGGTTCATCTTTTATGTCACACCAAGTCAGAGATTTTGCTGAATCTTATAATATAAAGTTGCTCAAGTCCTGCCCGTATTATGCCCAAGTTATTGGACAAGCCGAGTCTAGCAATAAAATTTTAATAAAGCTCATCAAGAAGAAGATTGAGGATAATCCGAGGAGATGGCCTAAGTTGTTGTCTTAAGCTTTGTGGGCACATAGAATTTCAAGGCATGGTGCTATGAAGGTGACTCCATATGAGCTAGTATATGGTCAAGAGGCTGTTTTACCAGTGGAAATAAATTTGAATGCTTTGAGAATAGCCAAACAAAATGATTTATCGGTAGTAGACTTTTATAACTTGATGATGGACAATATTGATGAGGTTGTCGATAAAAGTTTGACTGCTTTGAAGGCCATAGAGAGAGACAAGTTGAGGGTGGCAAGAGCTTACAATAAGAAAGTCAAGTTGAAGAATTTTCAAGTTGGTGATCTCGTCTGGAAAGTGATTCTACCAAGAGATAGGAAATTCCGGAAGTGGTCTCCGAGTTGGGAAGGTCCTTCTAGGATTACAAGAATAGTTCCCGGAAACTCATATTTGGTGGAATCCATACAAGGGACGGTGTTACCTAGAGCTCTCAGTGGCAAATACTTGAAGAAATACCACCCGAGTGTGTGGCAAGAAACCTAAGTAGGCAATGGCCGATATACGATTATCACCCTTAGCACAAACATGGCCGATACATAATTATCGCCCGAAGAAAATAAATGACTGATGGAGTGTTGACATCGTCCTTAGAACAAACACCGTGCATATTATTTTTCGGCGTGCAAGCTTTGCTGAAAAACAGGGGGGCATGGGTTGACATCAAATTTTGGCACGGCATAAAAAGAAAATGAGATGGCTTCGAGTGAAAGGGTTTTCAACATGAAAAGTTTCACATCGCCGAGTGGAACAACTTTGATGTTTAGGTTATTATCGTCCGACTCCATCTTAGGGGCCGAAATTGTACTCCGAGGGCAGAATTCAATGTTCCGAGTGGTTTTCAGCCGATCACGCCTTCAATGCAACCTCGGATGAAGGAGCACTCTAAATAAATTATCCTCGTCTCGTCAAGGCAATTGATTTTGATATATAAATCATCTCAATCCGAGTTTGTATGCAAAAGTTTGTATGCAGACTGAACTTAAACGGAAATATGGCGCGAGGTACCACACACTGTGTCTGATGGGTCGCGCGAGCAATTCAGCCCTCAAGAGGGCCTTGAATTGAAAAACCTTCAACACGAGAAAGTTTCGCCTCGTCGAGCCGATCGATTTTCATATATAACTCGTCTCAATCGGAGGTCGTATGAGATCTGGATAGACAAATCAAGATCAGGCTATTTTTCAGTCTGAAAATCCGAGTGAACTTAATATCATCCGAGTGAAATTGTTCTCCAGGTGAACATATTCCGAGTGAAAAGATTACCATTGGAATGGGAACTTGCCGATCCAGTAAGATATTGCTTTTTGAGTGAAAATATAGTCATCCGAGTGAAAGATTGTCTTCCGGGTGAAAGATTCTAACATCCGAATGAAAGATTGTCTTCCGGGTGAAAGATTCTAACATCCGAGTGAAAAAGTCCAGTCGAACGATCCGAGTGAAAGACTAATATCCGAGTGGATGAGCTCGAATCCGAGTGAAATTGAACATGTGCCCAAAAGTTTATCAAGATGACCTCGGGTGGAGAAGTGTTCAGTATGGAAGTTGTGTGTATCATCAAAACGATAAACTTTGGTTTTGGAGTCATCATCATCATCAGAGATAGTATGTAGCCTGCAAATTCACTATAAGACTCGGATAATTTAGTCTGCTGCAAGACCGAGTGCGACTGGAAGGTAAAGATGACCTCGAAGAGTATTCAAGATGGCCTTATTTGAAAAATTGATCAACGTGAAAATTGTTCGTCTCATCGTGGCGCACAAGTTTGATGTTTGGGCCGTCTTGATTGGAGATCATATGCAAGCTCGACGGCCCGCGCAAGGAGTAAGACAGAAGTTGGGCCAGATTCAGACGGAATCCGAGTTGGAATAGAAGTAGGACTCTAGGACGTGAATTGATGTAATTTCTTGTAAGGAAAGCCTAGATGAATCCTTTACTTGTACGGGAAGTCCAGCCGCCTCTTATATATATTGGGGGTGATGGCCGATTAAACAACACACAATTGAACAAATCAATATACTACTTTTTCAGTCTCTGTTTTATCTCTCCACCGTTTTCTCTCTCGTTCTTTGTTGTTCCTCAAGTTTGAGAGCTGCGAATCCCGAGGCTCTAGGGGCGAGCGAATCGACCTAGGGCAGCCCATAGCCGCCGCGCTCCCTGACGTGGTCCCTCCCGGGCGTGCGGGGTTTCGGGTCTACAAAAGCGCCCGCCGATTGTCTTGTGTATCGCGCTGTCGGTCGGGTCTCCTTCAACATGAGCTGCGGTGCATCACCCCCGATGTCGAGGGTACACGTGACGTGTTCACGTGTCAACACTACGCACTCAAAACCCACAGGTACTGACGGAGGCATAACTCTCTCGCCATTCACAGTGCGGCTTGACCGAGCCTGGGATTCGCACGCCTTTATTTTTCTTTTTATTTTACATTTTTTTTCTCTTTTTGAGGTCTATGCGGACGACCTGTTTGCAGAACACACCAAGGAGGCAAGGAGCTCTAGAATACAAGGGAATCCTTAGGTGGTCTCTATTAAACAATTGCCATACTTGTTTTACATAAGCACACGTAGCTCGCCCTTGGTTGCGGCATGTCAAATAGCTTTACTTGCTTATCGCATTACTTGCACAAAGTACGCCTCGACATACTAATTACATCACAATGGTGAATAATTGGTGGCGTCAGCTTGTTACTTAATTTTCATGTTTCCTCACCTCTGTATATTTTAGTTATTGCACACGTACACCATGGTATGTATTACTGCGCCAGGGGCTTCATTACACCCCGAATTACGGCAATAAAAGTTTGAACACTTTTTCAGTGTAGTTCGGCACCCCGAACTTATAGCATTATATGCATCGGCTCCGAATCATGTCTTTGGTCAATAGTTGGGTTGCCTGGCTCCTATGCTTACTACCTTACGTTACGCTATATCGGCTAGGGTAGTAAAGGGAGAACTATTGCGATTGTGTCCCAGTTCTTCCGGACGAGCACCTCAGTAGAGAAAGCCGGAAACTGACTGTCATGATGTGGCGAAAGCTGGTCAGCTGTTCGAGAGGTTCCAAATCGTTAGGGATTTTTTCCGCTTCTTGCGAAGAATCGGTTCCTCCGATTAGGCGTGTATAACACCCCTAGTTCGTCCTTCCGAATACCAGGGGCTTCGCCAACTTTCTTAATTGTCAAACTCCTATGGCTAAGTGAGGGCGGTAAAGGCCGCATAGTCTGATTGCCTTGTTCGTTGCGCTAAACACCTCCTTCAAGGACCAGAATGTGGAGTAAAGAGTGTTTAGATTTATCCCGAACACCCCTGTACTATCTACGTTGGAGCAGAAGCCGACGACTGGTCAACCCTCAGATTTCATAAATGGCCGCACAGGAGGTAAAATGTAAAATCACAAGCATTATAATACATAAAATCATTGTTCCATATTACAGGACATGATAATACAAATGTTCTCAGGGAAATATGACATCCTTCGAACATTGCTCCTCCATAAGGCGGGACCCCTCCAGGACGCCATCAAAATAGTGCTCGGGTCGACGATGCTACTTGCCCTCCGGCGGCCCCTCGATCATCAGCTTCTTGGCATCCAGCTTTGCCCAATGTGTCTTGACGCGGGCAAAGGACATATGCGCACCTTCAATATAGACCGACCGCTTCACGGCTTCGAGCCGCAAACAGACACTTACAAGCCGCTTAACAAGTTTGAAGTAGCTGATAGGCATAGGCTCGATAGGCCACAGCCGGACTATCAGGTCCTTCATGGCTAGCTCTGCCGACTTGTGCAGCTCGACCAACTGCTTTAGCTGGTCGCTGAAGGGCAACGGATGTTCGGGTCCAAGATATTCGGACCAGAATAGCTTCTCCGTAGACATCCCTTCTTCGGCTCTATAATGCTCGGCAGCATCTGATATACTGTGCGGAAGATCTGTAAACGCCTCTGGAAAACCCAAATTCGGATAAGTACAAGGAACGTTTCTTCTACATACTTGTTTTGCATGGTGAAAGAATTACCCACCGCAATCTCCTTGGCCGCCTGAATTTCCTGGAGGGCATTCTGGGCTTCGGCTCGTGCATCCTGTGTGCTCTGGCGGACCTTCGCCAGTTCGTATTCTTGCGCCTTATAATCGCGCTCCAAGGACTCACATCTCTTGACCGCGCCATGGAGCTGTTGCTGCGCCTCGCCGATCCGGGTCTCGTGCTTCTTGCACACGGCGCGTTCCTTGGCCGCTTGGTCCTCGGCCTCGGCTAACGCCTTCTTGAGGGTTGCCACCTCGGTCGTGGCCCCTAATAAAGTTTATGACACCTCAGTCTGGATGGACTATTCATTGTTTTCTTAAAAATACCCGCAGGTTACTGCAGACTTTGGCTATCCTCCAGCTGCTTCTTCACGAGACCGAGCTCCTCCTTGGCCCGCTCCAGTTTCCGCTTCAGTCCGGAGACCTCCGCAGCATGAGCAGTGGCAGCCTACAGTGATGCCTGCTTATTCACATAGACAACTTATGTTAGACTCCTACGATATTTCTTCTTGATCCTCTGTTCAGTATTTTCTTTCCGAACACCAAACACAGCATCATGGGCTACTGTCTATACTGTGATATTTTTCCTACAAACGCATTACTTACCTCAAAGCTAGATAGAAGGCTAGTGCAGGCTTTGGCCAATCTGCTTTTGACGAACTGAACCTTCTCTATTACCGTGCCCATAAGGGCGCGGTGCTCATCCACAATAGAGGCGCCTCGTAGCGCCTCCAGCAGATTATCCGGTGCCTCTGGTTGGATAGAGGTCACCGGCGGAACAGGCACATTCCCTCCTTTTAGGGAATGTCATTCACTGGACTCCGGAGCCACGTAGATCTCCAGAATAGTATCCGGGTCAGGTCCGAAGGGAACTCGGCCCCCGTCTCTAGTTCCCATAGGGGCTTTTTTCCCCATGTGTCCAGTGACTAAGGAATCGTCCTGGGGCGCCACCCCGACGATCTTCGGAAGCTCCCCCTAGTCGGGGAAGGTCTTTTGCGACACCACCTCGTCGTCACCCTTGGGAGAGACGGAATGAGCAGGTGGCAGAGACATGCTAGCCATCTCCTTTGAGTCTAGCGACCCCTCTGTCGAGGATCGCAGGGAGCCATCGCATGCTGGACTGCAATAACAAGGTTTAAGGTATATCAATATTACAAACCAGGAAGGCCAGACGTTTTCGGATTCTGGTGCTTACGAGGAGGCCTGAGGCTTGGTCCTGTGAGGTCGCTCCGGACTGCTATCAACATCCCACACAGAGTTATCCGCGAGGGAGCCCCTAACCCTCTTAGGCACTTTTGCCTCCGGGTTTGTGGGGGCCGCTCTCTTCTTCCTCCCCACTTCAAGTGAGGAGTCGCTTTCTTCTTCCTCTTCATCGTCATCGTCAGCAGACGAAGAGGAAGTCTCATCTTCGTACATTACATCTGGAGCGCCCTTTTGACGAATGCCCTTCTTGGCCCCTTTGGCCGCTTTCTTGGCCGTCTTCTTTGGCACCTCATAAGGTGCTGGAAAGAGCATTTTCGTCGGTAATGGGAATTCTTGGTCTTCGGTCAACAGAGCCGGACAGTTAATCCCCTCCGCTATCTTGACCCAGGCCTGAAAACATGTGTAGGAAAGCTTAGGCTTTCTCTCAAAATATGCTAGTAAAGGGTACGCCTTGAAAACATTAAAAGAACTTACTGCGTTAGCCTGGCGTTTTAAGCTAAGCCTGCGATCTTCGGTCACGGGCGGTGGCGTCTCGCCGGCCTTGAAGAGCACTCTCTAGATTTCTTCGTGCGTCGTGCCGAAGGGCTCTAGTAGCATCTGGTTCTTGGCCGGATTGTACTCCCATAGATAGCAAGTCCGGCGTTGGAACGGAAGGACCTGACGAATGAGCATGACCTGGACCATGTTGACAAGCTTGATCTTCCTATCCATCTTGTTTTGGACACACGTCTGGAGCCCAGTCAGCTCGTCCGAGGGACCACAGGTTAGGCCCCTTCCTTGCCAAGAGGTGAGCCGCATCGGGATTCTGGGTCGGAATTCGGGGGCCGCCACCCAGTTGGAATCACGCGGCTCGGTGATATAGAACCACCCCGATTGCCACCCTTTCACCGTCTCTGTGAACGAGCCTTCGGGCCAGGTAACGTTGGGCGTCTTGACCACCATCGCGCCTCCGCACTCTGCTTGTTGGCCGCTCACCACCTTCGGCTTCACATTGAAGGTCTTCAGCCATAGGCCGAAATGAGGCGGGATGCGGAGAAAGGCCTCGCACACGAAAATGAATGCTGTGATGTTGAGGATGAAGTTGGGAGCTAGGTCATGGAAGTGTAGCCCGTAGTAAAACATCAGTCCATGGATGAAGGGGTGAAGAGGGGAGGCTAGTCCGCGGACGAAATGTGTGAGAAACACAACCCTCTCGTGGGGCTCTGAAGTAGGGACGATCTGTCCCTTCGCCGGGAGTCGGTGAGCGATCTCCTTGGCCAGATATCCGGCCTCCCGGAGCGCCTTGATATCCTTCTTCTTGACGGAGGAGGCCATCCACTTACCCCCAGCTCCGGATCCGGACATCTTTGGAGTGCTTTCTCGGTCGAGGGAAAAGTTAAAAGCTTGGGCGCTGGAGCTCAGGGACGGAAGGACTGAGGAGGAGTTGTGGTGTGGGTGAAGGAAGGGAATCCTTATCCCCTTATAAAGGTCATGAATAACAAGCGTCTCCCCACTCGCCTTAAACTCGCCCATTCCCAAGGGCCGTGCAAATGGCACGGTTGGGTCGCCCACACCCGTATTGATGAGAATACCGTAATAAGGGGACATGATCTCTCCTTCGACAAGATGTGCCAATGGCAACCGTGTCTCGAAACGTGGAGCGGCAGACAAAAAAATAGTTCGAAATTATGACCGGACAGACATGAGGTCATCAGCAGATTAGACTCGTGTAAAAATATATATATTCTGTATGCGGTTATGTATGGTGTGTGGGTGACAGGTCCGGATACTATCATCGCATCCGAAGACTATCTTGAAGTTTGGATAGAAGGGAACCTACCTTGCAATGCCGAATACAATCTGGGCGTCGAACTCATCGTCATTGAAGCCAGGTTCAGGGGCTACTAAGGGAGTCCTGAACTAAGGGGTCCTCGAGCATCCGGCCTGTTATCCATGGGCTGGACTAATGGGCTGTGAAGACATGAAGACCGAAGACTGTACCTGTGTCCGGATTGGACTCTCCTTGGCGTGGAAGGCAAGCTTGGCGACCGACTATGAAGATTCCTTCTCATGTAACCAACTCTGTGTAAACACTAGATTCCCCCTGTTGTCTATATAAACCGGAGGGGTTAGTCCGGAAAGGATACACACATTACCATAGTCATACAAGTTAGAATTCTAGGGTTTAGCCATCACGATCTCGTGGTAGATCAACTCTTGTAACACTCATATTCATCAAGATCAATCAAGCAGGACGAAGGGTATTACCTCCATAGAGAGGGCCCGAACCTGGGTAAACATCGTGTCCCCCGTCTCATGTTACCATCGATCCTAGACGCACAGTTCGGGACCCCCTACCCGAGATCCACCGGTTTTGCCACCGACACTCACTGCACAGGTTCAATTACATTGGAAGTCGTTTTCGGCTCGCCGAACAACTTTCAAAGCGAAGGCTTGACCTTTGATATTGTCATGTTCCGTAGTAGCTACCATGCACCTATCGGGCGTACCGCTTTTGCTCGTTTTAACGCGGTCCCACACTATGCTTATCTAAAGCTTAAGATGCCCAGTCCATGCGGCATCATCACGATAAACAAAAACACGGAACGCTCCCTCCGTACAGAGGAGCATACTATGGCTACTGCAGTCGAATTACAAAGTGGCCCCATCAAGCTGCGCATCTCATCGTCCATCAAGCTGCCGGTCTCTATTAAACATGACCGATCAATCTCAGAGCTGGATTAGCAGTTCGGCCTCTATCGTTCGCCTCATATAGCTGCAAAGTTTGTACCGCGCATACATAATTATGCACTTAGAATACCCTGGTCATCAGCGGAGGCACAATATGGACAGATCTACAATGCGGTCCGCACTCCCATGGCCCTTTACACTTTTTTCTAACTATCATCTATCTTTTACCATAGGTGACTCAAAGCCTGGTCATCTTACAGACTCTTTCTGAGTTCGGCTTCGTACAGATAACCAAAGGCTAGTCCTGCCAAGGAGTTCTTTCACTGAGGCAAGGCAACGCAGACGTGCGATAGGAGGTCCAAATAATTTTTTGTAGACCGCACTCTTCATTTCAAACGTATAAAGTGCCTTTTTCCTCAGCCTTCGACCCCTGGCATGTTAAATAGTCCGGGTAGTGGTGTTATAATCTGAAAGATTGCGTTTGACATATCAATCAGATTCCAGTGAACATAGTCCGTATTCAGTATTTGTTTCTTCTAAAAACTAAAATTTGCTTCTTCTGTTGTTTCACGCACGCACCTCGGCACAAATTGCCAGGGGCTCGATATGGCAACATATGAGTTGCCGACAAATCCGAACAGCTTTATAACACACTTCGGCGTCACGAGTTTGGCCTTATATGCATCAGCTCTGAATCATGTCTTTGGTCAATAGTTGGGTTGCCCGGCTCCTGTGCTTACTACCTTACGTTCCGCCCTATCATTTGAGGTAGTAAAGGGAGAACTACTGCAATTGTATTTCCGGTTCATCTAGTCAAGCACCTCAGTAGAGAAAGCCGAAAACTGACTGTCATGATGCGGCGAGAGCCGGTCAACCACTCGGTGACTTATCACAATCTTTCACGATTCCTTCTGTATTACACGAAGAACCATTCTTCCGGTCACCTATGTAACGCACCGTATTCGGATAACTGCATACATACCAGGGGCTATATCGTAGACCCACCATCAAACTCCTATGTCTAAGTGAAAGTGTTAAAGCCCTATGGTCTGATTGCCTAGTTCGCTGCATTGGCACCTCCTTCATGGACCAAGACGTTGGGTCAACAGTGATCAAGTGCTTTTATGAACACCCCCGTATTATATGCGAGCGGGCTGAAGCCGACGACTAGAAAACTTTCAGATTATACAAAAAACGGCCGCACAGGAGGAACCAAAACCTTCAGGCAAAAAGCATAGCCTATAAAATATCATAATATTGTTTTTTCAATTTTGGTACAATCACTCGAATATCATATCCTTCGAGCACTGGCCCTCTATCAAGCGGGCGCCCTCAAGGACATCCTCAAAATAATGCTCCGACGTGTGATGGTCCTTGCCCTCGGGTGGACTCTTTGCTGCAATATCGGCGGCCTTCATCTTCGCCCAGTACGTCTTGACGCGTGCAAGGGCCATCCGTGCACCTTCAATGCATGTTGACCACTTAACGGCATCGATACGCGACACCGCATCAACAAGTCGTTGTACCAAACTGAAATAATTATTCAGAATAGGCTCAGTCTGCCACAGCCGGACCACGACGTCCTTCGTGGCAGATTCGGATAATTTGTGGAGCTCGGTCCACTGGGCCAACTGTTCGTTCAGCAATAGAGGACGCTTTGGCATGCTGAATTGTGACCAGAAAAGCTTCTCCATCGCATGTCCTTCTCGTGCTTGGTAAAATTGCGCTGCATCGGAGACACTCTTCGGCAAGTCCAAGAATGCGTCTGGAGAACTCCACATTTGATTAAGCAGGGCATACTTCAGATCACCGAATCTAGTCTGTAATAAGAAGGGCTTACCGGCCACTATCTCCAAAGCTTGACGGATCTCCTCCCGAGCCGCTCTAGACTCGGTCCGTGCTTCTCTCGCCTCTTGTAAGGCCTTGTCAAGATTGGTAGTTTTAACTTTGTTATCCTTTTCGAGGAATTCACATCAAACAGTAGCATCCTTTAGCTCGCGCGCCATGGTAGATATTCTCTCCTCACAGTGGCGTCGAGCAGCATGTTCGGCTTTTAACTCAGCAGCTGCCTTCTTGGCAACCACATTACTCACCCTGGCTTGCTCCTTGGCCCGGACGAGCTCAGCCCTCAGGGTCTCAACTGCGGCAGCACCGTCTGCAGTCTTGCATAGCTCAGTATATAGTTCTCAAATTTATGCTCATATTCTTATACATACATATACTGACTGCCTCAAAACATACCTTGCTCCTCGTCGAGCCGCCTGTTAATAAGTGTGATGTCGTCATCCGCCACATTAAGTTTCCGCTTCAGATCTGCAACCTCTGTAGCACGGGCAGTTGCCATGGATGAAACAGCCTGTGTTCCAATTAGTTAGATTATTTCCTAGACATATCTTTTTTTGTCCTTCGATCGCCTCCTTTTGGACGCCAACCAGAGTCTCAGGGGCTACTATCTATACATAGGTGCATTTTTGCATGTAGAGTGCAATTGAAGATATTACATTTCATACCTCAAAGCCTCTTAGCAGGCCCGTGAGGGCTTCATTCAATCCACTTCTCGCAGACAGAGTCCTCTCAACTACCGTGCCCATCAAGGTACGATATTCGTCTAACATGGACGCATGTCGCAACACGTCCATCAATGTATCTGGCACCTCCTGATTCCTGGAAGCGGCGGTGGGAGTACGGACTCCCTTCGAAGGGATGTGTTTACTCAACCCTAGAGTCGTCTCCGGCTATAAACCGGATAGTTCGGGGCCTTTATTTTTGGTCCCCGAAGGGGCTGCATGCCCCGGACCCTGGACTACCGAAGTATCACGTTTGGGTGTGGTCTTCATTGTCTCTCGCACCACTTTTTGATAAGGAAAAATCCTCCGGGATGACACCTCAAAGTCGTCCTCCCTATTGGAAGAGAGGGTCTGTGGAGGCGTCTCACTTTCCATCATCTCCGGAAGAAGATCCCCTGAGGAGGAGGACTGTTGAGGAAGACTGCGTGCCGGACTACAAACATATATTTCAGATGTTACCCTTATAAGCGGAAAGGAACGTGATATGATTAGGACACCCTTGTTCACTTATGATTCGGCTAAAGGCTTGTTGAGGGAGTCCTGGATTAGGGGGTCTCCGGACAGCCGGATTATATCCTTTGGTCGGACTATTGGACTATGAAGATAAAAGATTGAAGACTTTGTCCCGTGTCCGGATGGGACTCTCCTTGGCGTGGAAGGCAAGCTAGGCAATATGGATATGTAGATATCTTCACTTGTAACCGACTCTGTGTAACCCTAGCCCCCTCCAGTGTCTATATAAACCGGAGGGTTTAGTCCCTAGGACAACATACAATCATACCATAGGCTAGCTTCTAGGGTTTAGCCTCTACGATCTCATGGTAGATCAACTCTTGTAATACTCATATCATCAAGAACAATCAAGCAGGACGTAGGGTATTACCTCCATCAAGAGGGCCCGAACCTGGGTAAACATCGTGTCCCCTGCCTCCTGTTACCATCCGCCTTAGATGCACAGTTCGGGACCCCCTACCCGAGATCCACCGGTTTTGACACCGACATTGGTGCTTTCATTGAGAGTTCCATTGTGTCGTCACCGTAAGGCTTGATGGCTCCTTCGATCATCGGTAACGATGCAGTCTAGGGTGAGGTTTTCCTCCCTGGACAGATCTTCATATTCGGTGGCTTCACACTGCGGGCCAATTTGCTTGGCCATCTAGAGCAGATCGAGAACTACGCCCCTAGCCATCACGTCAGGTTCGGAAACTTAAACTACACTGCCGACATCCACGGAGACTTGATCTTCGACAGATTCGAGCCCGTGTCAGGTGCGCCGCACAGTCACGATGAGCACGATGTAACTCTGCCGTCAGACAGTGTTCGAGAGATCACATCTGCAACTACTCTGACCTTCAATCCGGAGCAAATTGCGCCATCCAAGGACGGAGGGATAGACCCCGCCAGGGAGGCCGCACTCTTAGTGGCGATGGAGTCGGATACTGATTTCACCCCTTACGAGAGCCGTGTCGCCGAACCACTGGATTCATCTCTGGCCACGGACTCCAAGCCGCCTGCATCCGTGCCTATCGAATCCGACTGGGCGCCGATCATGGAGTTCACCTCCGCAGATATCTTTCAGCACTCGCCTTTCGGCGATGTGCTAAGTTCATTAAAGTCTCTCTCCTTGTCAGGAGAAACTTGGCCGAACTATGTCCGGATAGAATGGGATGCGGACGATGAAGAAATTCATTGCCCACCCACCACCCACTTAGTAGCCACTGTCGACGACTTAACCGACATGCTCAACTTTGACTCCGAAGACATGGACGACATGGACGAAGATGCAGCAGACGAACAGGAACTAGCGCCCACAGGGCGCCGGACAAACATTTCATCACATGACATATACATGGTGGATACACCCAAAGAAGGCAATGGTGAAGAGACAGCGGAGGATGGCCCCTCCAAGAAGCAACCCAAGCACCGACATCAGCAGCGCCGCTCTAAGTCCCGCCATAGCAAAAACATCGATAACAGCGCAAGAGAAAATAACACTACAGTCGACTCTAGAGGAAACGACGACCGCATTGCCCCGACGGCAGAGCATGATGAAGCTGCAAGTGGCGAAAATAGTACGGATCCGACGTCCGAACACGGCGACACCGAGGATAAACCTCATCGAACCCCCTCTCGGGAGGAAAATAGCCCGGACGAAGATGCACACATCATCCCGGAAACGCACTTGGAGCAAGAGAACCTCCCCAGAAGGCTTATTGCCACAACGAGGAGTCTGGAGAAGCAGAAGCAAAGGCTTAAGGCCACACATAATACGCTCAACAGCAGGTGGAAAAAAGTGCTCGACAACGAAGCAAAGTACGGTGGAAGGTACCACACAAAGATCTATCCAAAGCGCAAGCTACTACCTGAATTCGACGATGAGGCCTTAGAGCCCACACAGCCAAAAAATGAAACGGCCAACCGGCCGGATCCACCACCTTGTGATCATGATTGAGCAGCTAACAAAGTCGCAGATAAGTCAACACACGATCTACGTGAGGACTTGCGCCAAAAGTCCAATACGACCGGATCCATCTATGGATCTAGGAAGCACGCTCCGGCACAAAATCAAAACCGAATACTACAGCCGTCCGAACGCAATGGCACATCCCAATACAGGGGTGCCGCACACCCCCTATGTTTCACCGATGAGGTGCTGGACCACGAATTCCCAGAAGGATTCAAACCAGTGAACATAGAGGCGTACGACGGGACCACAGACCCTGGGGTCTAGATAGAGGACTTTATCCTCCATATCCATATGGCTCACGGAGACGATCTCCGTGCCATCAAATACTTGCCCCTCACGTTTAAAGGACCAGCTCGGCACTGGCTGAAAAGCCTCCTCAAAAACTCAATTGGAAGTTGGGAGGAGCTCGAGGACGCTTTTCGGGTTAACTTTCAAGGGACCTATGTCCGACCTCCGGATGTAGACGATTTAAGCCATATAATTCAATAGCCCGGAGAGTCTGCCCGAAAGCTTTGGAACAGGTTTCTCACTAAGAAGAACCAAATCATCGACTGTCCGGACGCTGAAGCCTTAGCAGCTTTCAAACACAGCGTCCGAGACGAATGGCTCGCCAGACACCTCGGCCAAGAAAAACCAAGAACAATGGCAGCCCTAACAAGCCTCATGACCCGCTTTTGCGCGAGCGAAGATAGCTGGTTAGCCCGGAGTAGCACCAGCAACCCAAGCATATCCAAAGTCAGGGATGGCAATGGAAAACCACGACGCAATAAAAACAGGCATTGAAATAAAGAAGATAGCCTAGACAATACGGCGGTCAATGCCGGATTCAGGGGCTCTCGACCAGGTCAGCAGAGAAAGCCTTTCAAAGGCAGCAGAGACGGACCATCTGGCCTAAACAAGATTCTTGACAAACTATGTCAGATTCATGGCACCCCCGATAAACCTACAAATCACACCCATAGAGAATGCTGGGTCTTCAAGCAGGCCGGTAAGCTAAACTCCGAACACAAGGGGGGAGACTCCAAGCCAAGACGAGGACGAACCTCGCCAGCAAAGGATCGGAGGACAGAAAAAATTCCCACCAGAGGTCAAAACAGTAAACATGATCCATGTGACGAAGAGGAGAAGCAAATATGCACTCCGAGACACACGCGCCATAGATCCTGTCACCCCTAGGTTCAACCCCTGGTTGGCCTGCCCGATCACTTTTGATCGCGGGGATCACGAGACAAGCATCCGACATGAAAGATTGGCTGCCTTGGTGTTAGAACCAATAATAAACGGATACCATCTCACACAAGTCCTCATGAACGGCGGCAGCGGTCTAAATCTGATATATCAGGACACAATCTGCAAAAATGGGGATAGACCCGACACAAATAAGCCACAGTAATACTACCTTCAAGGGAGTAATACCAGGCCAAGAGGCCCGCTGTACGGGCTCTCTATTTCTAGAGGTTATATTCGGTTCTTCCGACAACTTCCGAAGTGAAAAGCTAACTTTCTACATCGCTCCATTCCGAAGTGGCTATCAAGCACTACTCGGAAGAGCGGCTTTCACTCGTTTTAATGCAGTACCACATTACGCTTCTCTCAAGCTTAAGATGCCCGGTCCATGTGGCACCATCACCGTTAGTGGAAATATTGAGCGTTCTCTACGCGCAGAAGAATGTGCGGCGGCTTTAACATCCGAGCACTAGACGACCTCAACAACCAGAATAAACGATAGGTCGTCAAGACCATGGACACGATTAGACGAGTCTGGCACATCACTACAAACACATGAGATTGGTTTGATGGTTAAACCCTCATAAACGGTACCAGGGGCTTCCCGCGTGTAATCAGGGCTAGCTTGACTCAACCTGACTTATCTTGAATTTTAATAGTTTATTGATAATAACCAATTTTTTGGCACGTCAACTTTCACCTAAGTTCTTCTCTTTTACAGATGATAATCGTGCTACACCCGTCCAGGACACGGCACAACGGAGACGCAGGCACAGACGTGCAGCAGGGACCTGCTCAAAGGTTTCTTTTCAGATTAAGACCCTGCGTAAACCTTTTTTACTGTCTCTTGTTGTTCACATCCTCCGAATACTCAATACAACCGAGAAGGATACTGACGTTCTTGGCATGTGGCCACATCAGGACATTGCACGTACCTGGACACTTGGGGTATATTATTAAGGGCATTGTTCAGCCCGGCATATGTTATAAAGACCGAATACCTTAGGCAGTGTTCGGCGTCGCGAGTTTGGCCTTATATGCATCAGCTCTGAATCATGTCTTTGGTCAAATGTTGGGTTTGCCCAGCTCCCATGTTTTGGTACCTTACGTTCCACTATATCGGCTAAGGTAGCACTGGGAGAACTACTGCGATTGTGCCCTGGTTCATCCGGATGAGCACCTCAGTACAGAAAGTCGAAAACTGACTGTCATGATAAAGCGCGAGACTAGTCAGCCACTCGATGACTCAACGGAATCTTCGGGATTCCTCCGCATTAACGAAGGGCCGTTTCCCAGTCATGTACGTACGCGCCCTGTATTTGGACGAGCACAGAAGTACCAGGGGCTATATAGTATCCCCACGGTCAAACTCCTATGGCTAAGTGAAAGTGTTAAAGCAGTATAGTCCGATTGCCTTGTTCGCTGCGCTACCACCTCCTTAATGGACCAAGACGTTGGATCAAGTGTGAATACGCTTTTTTTGCGAACACCCCCGCATTATATGCCTGGGGGCGGAAGCCGACGACTGCAAACTTTCAGGTTATATACATATATACATAAACAGCCGCACAGGAGGCATCATAATACTTTCAGGCAAAAGTTTAAACATAGCCTTGATAACTCGATAAATCATTGTTTTTACAATGGGAGTACATGTCACTAGAACATAATATTCTTCGAGCACTGCGCCTCTATCGAACGAGCGCCTTCAAGAACCTCTTCAAAGTAGTGCTCGACAGCTACTCGGCCCACGGCCGAACCCTGTGTTGCAATAGTGGTGGCCTCCATATCTGTCCAGTATGTCTTGACACGGGCAAGTGCCATCCGCGCACCCCCTATGCACGCCGACCTCTTCATACGTCGATGTGCGGCACAACGCCAAGGAATTGTTGCACTAAACTAAAGTAACTATTCGGCCTTGGCCCTCCCGGCCACAGATGATCCACAATAGACCTCATGGCAAGTCCGCACAACCTATGGAGCTCTCGGCCATTCGCTCATTCAACAGCAGCGGACGCACTGGAGCATGGAACTGTGACCAGAACAGCTTCTCCACTTCACGATCTTTTTGATCCTTGAAGTACTCGGCCGCATTAGCAACACTGGCTGTCAAATCCACGTATGCGTCTGCAGAACTCCATAGTTGATCAAGAGGGGCATACTTCGGATCTCCGAACTTAGTCCGCAACAAAAACGGCTTCCCAGCCGCAATATCTCCAGCTTGACGCAGCTCCTCCTTCGTCGCTCGAATTTTGGAGCGGATTTCCTTGGCTGCTACCATGGCCTTCTCCAGGTCTGTCGCCTTCGCTCGGCTTTCTTTTTCAAGAAGCTGGTAACGATCGGTGACATCTTTCAGCTCAACGGCCATCTCGGCCATTCTTTCCATGCTTTGGCAATGTGCGGCCTGTTCGGCCCTCAGCTCTTCGGCCGCCTTTAGAGCGGCCGCATTACTATTCCTGGCTTGTTCCTTGGTCCGGGCAAGTTCCGCCCGGAGGGTCTCCATGGTGGCAGCTCCATCTGCAGGCACAACATATTAAATATACTAGCATCATGCTCCTCTCACTATGTGTTGATCACCGGAGAAATAACTTACCATGTGCCTCGTCAAGCCGCTTGTTAACAAGCATGATGTCGGCATCTGCCGCATCAAGTTGCCGCTTTAGCTCGGCAAACTCATCAGTCGGGCTAGCCACTGGACCTTCAGCCATGTGCACATAAAGGCGGTCTACTTATTACCTGGGACTATGATCCTTTGTTTGCCGCCGTTTTCAACAACAACCAGAGTCTCAAGGGATACTATCTACATAGGGCACACCTAACGTGTGCGGTACTGTAAAAACATACACTATTTCACGTACCTCAAAGCCTTTCAGCAGACTCATAAAATCTTCATGCAATCCTCTTTCAGCGGACGAAATACTTTCAAATACCGTACCCATTAGTGTATGATGCGCTTCTGAGATTGCCGCTTGCTCCAGAAGATCCTTTAGTGCGTCCGACCGCATGCTATACGGTTCCGGACTCTTTCTATTGCTCTCTTTAGGAGCCGAATACTGAGGGCTCCGGGAAGCCAAAGGATTACCCTCTGGCCTTGGCAGATCAGGAGAGACCATCCGCGATGACACTTCAGGGTCGCCCGCCTCATGAGGCGGGGTGGCAGGGGGAGGTGTTTCGCTCTCCATCATCTCCGGAAGAAGATCCCCCGAAGACGAACTCTGTTGAGAAGGGCTACGATCCGAACTACAAGATATAAGCTTCGGTTATTGTCTTCAGAAGTAAGGTAGGACACTTTCACTATTAAAGTACTTTTTGATTACTTACAGCTCGATAGAGGGCTGATCCCCTTGCAGACATTGTGCGGCAAGAATACTCTCCGAAGAAGGACCCTCTGGCGAGGATTTCTTCCCCCATTTGGAAGCCTTTGTTTCCGGATCTTCAGAGGTGGTCCTCTTCCTTCCTCGGGGAGAGCGAATGTCAGATTCTTCTCCCTGGTTATCCTCCTTCTGGGAGGTGCTAATTTCCCCGCTTGCGGCCTTTTTATTCCCCCTCCATCTTCCTTTGAGGGCACCTAATAAGGCGCCGGCTCGAGCATTCTGTCCAGTACCGGATTGGCCAAGCCTTCGGGAAGGGGGGCCGAACACATGATCATCTTTGCCTTTGTTATCCAGTCCTGGCACTACAAAAAAATACACTTTCGTGATGATACGTTTTTGTCACAGTAGGTCACTTTTTTTGTCATGCATGTACATCCATGACAAATTTATGACAGAATCAAGATAGTCATACCTGTGTTGTCGTAGAAGTGTTCCATGACATTTCCAAAATTATCATCACGGAAGTGTCCACTTCCATGACGATAAATCGCGCATCATAGAAGTGCTTTCGTCAAGGGTGACCGACACATGGCATCCACCGTAACGGAACGTCGTTAAGCTATCAGGTCGGGTTTTGGATCCGATAACCCGTTAACAGCTTCGACCAATGGGGATTTTCCATGTGTAAAATCATCATTGGCTAGAGGAAACACGTGTTGGCTCATCATCGGGACAGATGTCATCCACTCACTGGACAGAAGGCGCCTATGATACGTCGACACGTTGCACGGCCCAACAAGTTTAAATGGGCTGGCCCAACTAAAGGCCCACAAGATTTTGCGGACCATAATGGGCCGGCCCAGCTAAAGGCCCATGAGATTTTGCGGACCATAATGGGCTGGCCCAGCTAAAGGCCCGCAAGATTTCACGGGCCATAATGGGCCGGCCCAGGTAAAGGCCCACAAGATTTTCGTGTGCCATAATAGGCTGGCCCAGGTAAAGGCCCACGGTGACTCTAGCCCATAATGAACAGTAATTTTCTTTATACCCGTTAACGGCCCGTGATTTACATGGGCCGTTTCCGGCCTGTGTTAGCTTTCGGCCTATTGACGGCCCATACGTTCTTGGGCTCCTTTTCGGCCCTCGATTACTTCCGGCCCGTTACTGGCATGTTCCCCTAATGGGCCAAATTCGGCCCATGGCAAGAGTCGGCCCGTTACTGGCCTATTACCCTAATGGGCCAAATTCGGCCCATGGCAAGAGTCGGCCCATTTCTGGCTTGTTAACCCGTTGCGCCGTTTCCAGCCCGTCCTATATTCTGGCCCATTAACGACCCATTATGCTTGTGATAGAATTAAGACTTTGCTGTCCTACGGCCTGTTAACAGCCTGTTACTGTGCTGGTCTGATACCAATTACGCCTGATTATGGCCCATGTAGACCCATTTATCCGCCGGCCTGAGGCCCACCGATTACAGGCCCATTTATCGATGACCCGTAGGAGACCCATGGATCCTATGGCCCGTATATGGCCCATGGTAGTTGCGGCCACTAGCAAACCAGGGAAAAAGGATACTAGGAAATAAATAAGGCCGAAACTAATGCTAGGCTATTAAGGCGATTGCACAGATTACATCCACTCGGCATCAAAGATCGCCACTAGTGCAAATATAGGGAACACCCTACACTATACAAAAATGGCTTGCTGTTTTCTTCAGGCGGTGGCTGCACGTTAAGAATAAATTTTGTATTGCACCAAAACAAATTACAACTATATAACAAAAGGAAGGTTGGCATAAAACTTAACAGTCTAGCAGATAAATGCACCACCAGAAGTTCAAAAGCTCAGTTCATTTGACCTGACTGTTACGTTTTCATACTGTATTGTCCAATGGAGCACCATAACCCTCGCTTTCATTTCCCTTAGGCTCCTGAACAACATAGCAAATGTCTGATAGTCTGGTTTCAAAACCATGCATATCTTGACGACATTTGGCAATGTTTCTCCTTGTTTCACAAAGGGTCTCTGTTAGGGAATGGACTTGTGTCCGGAGCGCAGATACAACATTGCTTTGAGCTTGCATATCTTGATCATGAGGCAGTTTGGATGATATTGCCTTAACAACCAACCCAGTATTACGCAGGAACGTGCTTTTGGCACTGTTAGTGGACTGGTACTGGCCCACTTCAGCAAGAGCTGACATTGCGGTTATAGTTGCCTCGCGGTTCCACCATTTTTTCCATAGCTCGCTGAAAAGTTGAGGTTTTACATTAGTAGTACCAGAACAGAAGATATTAAGGAGGCAGCAAAACCAAACAAAATAGCTTTGGTCTATATACAGAAGTTATTCTGGTGAACCCATGTAAAATATTAGTTGTATTTAATTTCAAAGTACATAATAAAACCAGGTTCCAAACATATGACCATGTACCATCGCTAATGTATTGTCTATTTCTTCACATTGTATTGAGGGCTAAGGATAAAGAGACGAAGTTTATAATACAGTAAGCATAGTATGACGTCATTCATATCACAAAACAATTGAGAACAGACAAACAGGCAATTGTAACATTGTGTGGGCAAGTCCAGCACGGAACTAGATTACGCGTCAAGATCAAAGGAACATCACTCCTCTCTTTTAAACCTTGTAAGGTGCAATGATACGCTAAGACAATTGTGTATAAAATTGAAAAGAGTAATAGACATTGGCTGCAAACCATGCAGTTCAAGGCACAAATCAGAGTAAGTAGTAGTTAAAAGGCACGAGGATTAAGGACTTACAACAACGGCTTTGACTGGTGTAGTCATGCCATTCTTCTTGCTGGTGTGACAATCCTTGAAGATTTCCATATCATTTGGTTCAGGTGCTTTTTGGTCCTTGCGGGCTTTCCTATGCATTTGGAACAAGTCAATAAAGATCTGATAATATGGTATAGCGAAAAGAGTGAAACAACAACTAATTACAAGAGCCTCGCAGTGTGCAATATAGCTACGAGATCCTGTCGTCTGTTGGAATTTCACTTTCGTACGGTTGGCCTTGTTCTTTGAATAGTTCACCTACAAGAAGATAGATTTGTGTGGCACATGCGTAAATAGGACTTCAACATGTGGTCTGATGACATATATATATAATGTACCTGATACTTTAGATCGGACCAGTGTTTAACAAGGCCTCTCCAGTCTTCATCAGATATATTTTCCACTTGAGATGTTTGGGAAAGTTCACTGTTAGCCTTGCCTTCAAAGTGAGTTTTCCTCAAGTTATACCGATACTATCGCAGAGCAGACTTGAAAACATGGGTGCAAGCTTGTCTGGTTGCATCATCTTGGCTATCCAACTTGAACCTCATCTGTTGAAAATTATGGGAGTCTCATTATCAGCAACCTAGAAAGTATTGGACAGAGCAAGACGATATTACTAGTTTCCATACATAACCATACTTACCGATAAATGGTCGAGGAAGATGTTGAACTGGGTTTCGTCTTTGTCATTCATGTACTGAATCCATGTTGGGAGGATACGTACATGACACCTAACAGCAACCGTTGCCTCTGATACTAACTTGGCTGACTCTGTAGCATCACGTGGCCTTTTTAAACCTGCCTCAAAACGGATCTCCATTCTTCCTCCTCTAAATTTAGTTAACCTGTCGAGCATTGTCCCTGATGTTTGTTTCCTCTTGCGCCTAGGTGCTAGTCCAACAACAAACATAGGAAGTGTTAGTGTACATCAAACTGTGAGACTACATATAAAGAAGCATGCAACTGTAACTTGACTCCAGCAACTACCTTCTTGTTGTTGAAGCTCACAAGGTTCATTTGATATTGCCAACTCGTCTTGTGTCAAGAGTGCTTGGGAAGTAGTGTCAGGTGGCAAGGGAGCTTGGGAATGTGCTGCTAGCTCAGTTGATGCATGAGTACGTCGTGCAGCTGGTAGTACTGTGGTAGGTGTTGCAAGAACTAGGGCTGTCTCTGCTTGTTTGGTGGCAGCTATTTGTTTCTGTTTGTCTTTTTTTGCAACTCATGTAGCATGGGATGTCGTGTTTATCGAATTTTCTGCCGGACTTTGACCTTCTATTGCACCATCAGTACCAGCAGAATCTGCAGGGTTCATCCGCTTCTCATTCCCTGCCATTCTGTGTTTCTTCCTCTTTCTCCGTGCCATGTTAGGTCAAGCCGACAAGAAAAACGAATAACAATTTAGTTCTTCAGAACTAATTGATGCGTGATGCAGACGAACTGAACTTTGATGTTAGACAACCACATGATAGGAGGATGTAATATGTATGAAAAACAGGACGGAAGAGATAACCAGAACTATGATGTGTAAACTAAGAAGAAGACATTTCACCAAATTAGAAGCAATGCAATGGAAGGTAGACACCATATGAAAGATGCTACAAATATCGCTCTGCCAAGTTAACAGTGTCTCATCATAAATGGCGTTTAACCAAATGTGAAGCAGTACAAGAAATGAATCATATGCAAGATGCAAACAACATCACACTACCATGTTAGAGGTCTCTCGTCATTAGTGCCATTGCATATTCACAGCATTGCATATTCATAGCTTATGATGTGTAAACTAAGCAGAAGGCATTTCAACAAATTAGAAGCAATGAAAACTAGACACCATATGAAAGATGCAACGAATATCACTCTACCAAGTTAAAACTGTCTCGTCATAAGTGCCATTTCAACAAATTAGTAATACAAGCTAGAAAAGAATGTGAGATGTAACCTATATCACACTCCGAAGTCAAACGTGTCTTATGATAAGTGATTGTTGCGGGTTACACAACAGTAGTAATTTGATGTAAGAACATGGTGTGATAGACCAATATTGTATGTTCTAGAAACAAGAAAACGTGTCTTATTCAAGTATAATGTGTAAAGTAAGCAGATGGAATTCAACAAAATTAGAAGCAATACAAGCTAGACATCACACATAACATGCAACCACATATAACAGTGCCAAGTTAGAGGGAGCACCGGTGATGCTGCACTAGGGGAGACGTGCTCATCATAAACACAGCTTTGTTGAGTGTCTATGCATGTGTTGTCTTGGAAATCATCTTGGGGGTGTGGAGGAGTAGAAACTGTAGAGGCACTCCGTTCGGAAGGAGCACCTTTATCCACTGCCTTGCTAACTTCCTTCCGCTCTATTGATTTTGAATTGTCAAGTAAAACCGACAAGAAAAAGCAATAAAATTCTCTCTTCAGAACTCATTCATGCATGATACTGACAATCACTACTTTGATGTAAGGCAAACACATGATACCGGGATGGAATATGTACGAAAAATAGGACGGCATGGCATGTTCACAACTGTTTGTGTAAACTAAGCAGAAACCATTCCAGCAAATAAGAAGCAATGCAAGCTAGACACCACATGAAAGATGCAACCAATATGCCTCTGCCAAGTTAAAAGCGTCCCATCATAAATGGAATTTCAACAAATTAGAAGCAGTGCATGCTATAAATCATATGAAAGATGCAACTAAAATCGCACTGCATATACTAAAGGTGTCTCGTCATGTTGATTGATGCGGGATACAAAAAAAACAATAGTTTTATGTAAGGACATGCTTAATAGACATATGTACTATGTACTAAATACAGGAAGGCATGTCACATTAACAGGTATAATGTATAAGCTAAGTAGACTAGCACATGTAGTTTAACCAGATTGGAAGAATTACAATCTAGACACCATATGCAACATGCAACCACATATCACGCTGCCAAGTTAGAGCAAGCACCTGCGATGCTAGTGTAGGGGAAATGCCGTAATCAACTATAGAGCTATGTTCACTATCTTCATCTAGCATTTCTGTTTCTTGAGAATCATGTCGGGAGGCTGACGTTGCATTCTTTAAATGAGGAGTAGTCTCCTTGCCTGCCTGCCTCGTCATAAGTGATTGATGAGGGATACACAAGAACATTAGTTTGATGTAAGAACATGGTTAATACATAGATGTACTAGTATGTACCAAAAACAGAAAGGCATGTCATATTCAAAGGTATAATGTGTAAGCTAAGCAGATGCAATTTAACCAAATTGGAAGCAATACAAGCTAGACATCCGGCTGGAGTGGTGAGCATGATCATCTAGGACCTGAGAGCCTGGTGGGAGGCGGGCTGCTTCGCCACCATCGCAGCTTTTTAGTTGGCTTCCAGGTGATGCCTATCTTTGTTGGGCTTGTCACTGGCTCGGCCAGTGCCCTGACTAGCTATTTGTCTTCTAGTGCTCACGGGATGGTGGTTCATGTAAAAAATATATCTTTCCTTATCTTACCGACTTCGGCCTTTCGAATACAAGCTAGACACCATATGCAACATGCAACCACATATGACACCGCGAAGTTAAAGCAAGCACCTAGGATGGTGGTTCATTGCGAGCGAGGTCATCAACTCCAGAGCTACGTTTACCGTCTCCATCTGCTGACACTGCACCCATTATAGCGCTGAAACGTGTCTTGCCTACCCGCACACCAAACTAGAGCGACTTCTCTCTTTTCTTTTTGGCTTCTCTCATGGCAGCAGAGTCTGAAATACCCTTGCATAAAAACACAACAGTGAGAGTAAGGGTGAAGTGTGTGCAGAACTAGTGCACTGTAAAAGTAGCAGATAGCAGGTGGATGAAAAATAAATGACAGGAGACATATGATAGCTCTACAACATTGCATGGCAAACAAAATTAGATTCTACTCTGTATGATTTTGTAATATATGAGCACAGGAAATGCAGGTACTCCTCCAGCACACCACCACATGTGGTCATATCTAAGATAATAGTCGACTAAAAATAAATAGGTCAGTCGATTTTTTTAATGAACCGTCCGATCTATAAGGAACGGGCAGATGGCCTTCGTCTACCTCCCGCCAGTCACTATTGACGATCTTTCTCGAACTGCCAGCGACCACCGGCCCAGACCCCTGCCTCTGCTGCCCCGCCCTCCCATCGACCTCACACCACCGCCGTGCTTGGCAGCGCCCCCAGGCCATCCCTTTAATCTCGGCCGACCTCCAGATCAGGTGCCAGTAGCTCTAGGCCGCACACGCCCCTAAGATAAACACCAAGGCGCTGCTTCCCCGGCGTAATAGGCGTACTAGCGCCTGTTACGCTGGGGAATGCTTCCGTTAATTGGGAATCAAGTGGCCAGAAATTGAAATTCAGGGGGGCGGCAGACCTCTAGCTAAGGTGAAATAGTATATGAGGAGAAACCTTGTGCATCACGAGTTACTAGGAACATCTAGTATCAAGAAGAAGCGGTCAACTAGTGTCTTCTGTGGGATGAATACCGTGCAAGCAGAGACGTAAGATTTGCATGAATAAGGGAAGAGGAGTACCTTTTTCAGTTGCCGGTGTGGTGAACTCCACAAGTCGCGCCGATCTTCTTCTTTTTACCGGGGAAACCGATGTTCTGGAGGGTGCAGGCTTGGACGAACCCATGGCCAAATTGTTGACTGTGTTGCCGTGGCCGTATGTCGGCGGAGGGGAAGCAGATCCGAGGCAGCGAAGGACGGCGTAGCAGGAACAGCTCCGGTGCGGTGGAGGGTGGCGTAGTTGGAGCGGCAGCGGTGAGGCGCAGGATGGCATGGTTGAACTGGCTCGGGTACAGACGGCTCGGCCTCGGCTTCAACTACTAGCCGTGGAGGGCGTTGCGGTTGAGGTTGCGGTGGACGACGACGTTGGGGTATCGGCTCCGGCGTGATGGAGGAGGGCGGCGGTTGATGGGTGGGATGGGGTGGTGGATGGAGGTCGCCGGGGTTTCGCGGCTGGTGGAGAGGTAGTTTTGGCGCCCACGGAGTACGAATGGGGAATCGGACGGGTGGGGGAACCATGTTTCGGTCTAGGACGCGCTTGTTTTTTTCTTTTTTGAACAGAAATGGGCCGCGCTTGTTTGAAATTTGGGGAAAGTACAAACTTTGCCCCCCTCTTAAATTTCGGACCTACTGCGGGTCGGGGGTAGGATGGTAATCCCAGGTGTCCCAAATAGTGGGCGAGAGCGATTTCGGCCGTGCGCATGTGTGCTTAGGCGGCCATTGTGTATGAATGTTTTTCGGATGCGGTTGCGTGGCGTCTAGATAAAGCTACAAACCTACCCCCGTTTAGACCTTTGGACGTTGGGCCGGTAGGTTTCACGGGTCAGAGTTATTAGAAAAGTAATTTCCTTGAACTACCAAACATTGGTCTCACGCGGTTTCGAGCTAGTAGAGGCTCTTTTGGCGCTTCGTTCGAAATTTTGAAACACAAGCATTCACGTTTAGAGTACTCTTGAACTATGAGGATTGACCTAAATATACAACATTATATTTGACCTTGTATGTTTGAAAACCTCATTAAATTATCCGCTTCTTTTTGAAATTTTGACACTTGAAAATCCTATAACTACGATTATTTTGGAATGGAGGAGATAAATTTGAATCTATTTTGTACACGACTACATATGCTATTATGTACAAAATCAGAGCAAAGATTGGTGCCCCCATAATTTAGGTATGGTTTACAAATGCCATGATATCAAATTCAAATAATTGAATGGACTTCATGTTGAATTCGATTTTTTTAAACCACCTTAAGTTGAATTCAAATGTATGCTAGTTCATAGGTAGTAGCTATTTATAATGTCCATTGTGTAACTTTCGTATGTATAATGTGCTTTACACACACAACATGAACTATAGTCATGTTTATATTCGATTGCTAAAGCGATGCATTGTCTGGAGTTCAAAATACTAACTATGTGGATCAATTGTGTGAATAATAACATAGACATGCTCAAATTCGATAGAATCTAGATGTCTGATGGATCAACGACCGCTCCTTACGTGACTTGCAAATATCATGATCCCATCCTAATATTTGGATACAATTTATATCTTTAATCAATGTGTAGAGTAGTCTTTTACGTGTAGTTTCACTCTCCATCGGTGGTCTCTCACACATGCTCACACACTCTCTCCCGAGGTGTCTTTCTCGCACACATGCTCTAGATATAACCCTCCCTCCCTCTCGTAACCATTTACAACTGTTTTCACTAACCTTTATCACAAGCACTCGTCCTCTCGCAAACATACACACGCACAATCCTCATCGACCCTTTCTATATACATGGACCTGCCTACGTGTCTCATGTACGCACACTATCTTTACACCTATCTCTCACGCATTGTCTCACACCTCTCTTCCTAATCGACGAGTATGATTCTAGCAGAGCATTCTGTAGGATGCCCCTTAAAGTTAGGTTGGATGAATAGTAATATCAGAGATAAAGGGGTTACCTTAGTCCGAGAACCTAGGGTTACAAATCCTAGCTGGCTTTGTCAGTGGACATAGAGTCCTTCACAATTCTGCTATCTTTTTCTTGTACGACTAGTCATCCATGGGTCTTCCTAAATGCATCACGGGCCGACCAATGTGGCGTAGGACGGAACAGAAAGAAGTGCCTCACCTCAACCCACCGGACCTCATGCGGTGACACGCCCTCTGCCCCCACGTCTCATTATCTTCTCACACCCACACATACCAACACAAACACCACACACACAGAAAATTTCTCCTGGTACCTCTATTGCCTCCCCCCTTGCATATACACACTCAAGGGAATGGAATCTCTTGTCGTGACGTCATATTCGTCTCTCTCTCTAGAC
>NC_041380.1:95186084-95237412 GCF_002162155.2 Triticum dicoccoides | reverse complement strand
GCCTCTCTCGAATACGTAATACGCACACATACCTCTTTAGGCCCCGCCAAATGCATCAACTACACATTCACAAATGTTACATCACGTACCCCATTGATCTAAAAAGCCCTCTCTTCACGTTTATTTCGCATACAACATTCCTTTTGAGTAAAGTGTGGCCAAACAATTATTTTAGAGTTTCTACATATATACAACATTACAAAGTTATATGGAGGAGTACGAACGCTAATTTGCACTGCATGGTGCCCACAATCATATTGATTCCGCACTGTGAATTTGTATATTCTTATATTATATACAAAGTTAGTCATAATAAAGAGAAACAAAGAGCATCTCTCTCTCCATCGCATACCCCCCTATATGCCCCTTTCACGTATGCACACAAAACTATCTCCAGGTCCTCTAAAAGTAAGCCCCCAGAAAATTCACGCATGTTTCATCTTTCTCTTGCGGTATATGCAATGATGATCATTGTATTTGAAGCGAAATCATGATACGTACATTGGACTTCAGAATCCACTCATTACAGTCACCATTTATGTTTAGTGGTTATTATGCAGTCAAGGGCTCACCGTACAACTCTGTATTTGCTCATGACATGACTAGTTGACCAGTTAAATGCTCCATGTGGCACCTCTAGTGTTGCATCACATTATCTCACCATGTCGGTGTACAAAAAGAGGGGTACACTTTTTGTACCCCTATAACTGTGCACGGGCAGTCTGAGCCACGGATAACACCACACCAAGCAAGGCAAGGGAGGTGAGCCAGGGTAAGACCGAAGCTCAAGAGAACTAGAACGACGTCAAGGCCAAGACCACGAAGAGCAAAGGGGACGAAGCGGACCCCCCCAGCAAGATCCTTGCCGGGAGATAGTTCTAGCAGCCCCGGCAAGACCCTTGCCGCGGCGACTCGTCCCACGCCTACGGAGAAAATCACCCTTGAGTCCACTGCCCCCAAAGGGCAAGGATTCAGGAGACATCCTCGTGGCGGCATGCAGATCTTTGTGAAGACATTCAAGATCAGATACGCACTAAGGAGACGACAACCCTTGGCGGGATCCCAGCCGAGGAAGACCACAAGGCCCCCGGCAAGCGCCTTGCCGGGGATGACAGCAGGCGCCTCGGCAAGACCCTTGCCGGGGCCCCGGCAAGGCCCTTGCCGAGGACACCCGCGGGGCCACCATCAGGCCCACGCCGACTAAACCTCCACCACCGCATGCATGTAGCTGCCGACCCAACCAGCTGGGCGGGCACCTGTGTGGTGGCATGCAGATCTTCGTGAAGACCCACCACTGCGCCACCTTAGCTGCCCGCCTACCTACATGGCATCGCTGGCGTCGCTGGCCAGGGCGCGTGTCGACACAAGAAGGAGCGGCGACGGACGAGACAGATCTCTCCCCCGTCCCCGATAAAGCAAGGACACCTAAGCAAGACGCATTAAATGCGCCTTGTCATGTAATGCGAGGGATAACCTCGCATCACTATACCCTTTCCACCTCCTGTGTGCCACTGTGGCAACCCCTTTTTCTATAAAAGGAGGCCCGAGGCAACCAGAGGAAGGATTCGGCTTTTTGGAGCTCCTCACGCCCCATAGCTAGCTCAAGAACACAGATATACAATCCACCAAAGCAGGAGTAGGGTTTTACGCATCCTCGCGGCCCGAACCTGGATAAACGAACCGCGTGCTATCTGTTTGATCCACTCTTCTCACGACCCCGCGCTCCGCTAACCACAATAGGGATTCTTGTGATCCCATAGGTGTCGTTCCCACCGACATCATTGGCGCGCCAGGTAGGGGGCGCAGTTGTGAGAATCGGCTTTAGCAGTTAGTTCGGCGCTTCTTCATCATCATGGCGCCCAAGAAGAAGACGACGGTGGCGGTTGGCCAGTCGGAAGCCGGACAGCCCGTCCCGACGCGGGCGAGCAGCGGACCGGTCGCAAAAAGGACCCGGGGCACTGCTCGCGAACACCAACACCATCCCAGCAGCTGGAGTTTGGGAGGCGGCGATGTTTGTGCGCCTGGTAACGGGCCACACATCACCAAATCCAAAGGCGGAGCCCAGCCCTTCGCGGGTGGAGCGGGGCCTTCCAAGGTCATCGCCGCCCGCCCGAAGGCGACGCAAGGGCCTCCAAGACTCCCATGCCGGTGCCAACAGCGCGCTCCTCCCAGGCAGCGCGCGACGAACGGCATAATCACGCTGAAGATCCCGGGCATCGCCATGGGAAGAGCCCCGAGTGCCACTCCCAGGACGTAGAATACATGCCCACTCGCCGAGGCGCTGGTGAAAATGGCATGCGACCGCTGGGTTGTGATAGAGCTCCTTCTGACATGGTCAGAAGTCGATGCGCGTCGCGATCCGTGCAGGTTTCGCTGCCACCGACGCCAGCAGAGGCCCTGGCGCGCGCGCAGTTGCTCCTCAACTTTCCTCCCACTACGGGGAAACTCGACGAATGGAGAGCCACTATCCAAAGCCTTGTTGCGGTGGCCATCAAATACGAACCAAGTCTGGAGGGACCCCCGGGTTGATGCTACGATGGAGTCCCGCGGACCAGTGGCGGAAAAGCTGGTGGCGCCGCGACCATGGTGCATTCACCTCTTCCCCATCCGGTACCGCAGACGCCGGCTTGTCGCGACGTCACGGGTGACGACATCTCCATAGCATCGTCTGACCCGCGGACCCACTATGACCAGCGCCAAGTTCTTCAGGAACGAGCCCATGAAGACACTCGAACCACTATCGAGCGCCGGCACGGAGCGCGCCACCAGTCAGACAGGCGAGCAGGGCCTGCTGTGAACCACCCGGCCCCGGAGAGCCCTGGAGGCCTACCTTACGAGGTAGGATGTCCGGCTTTTACCCGTGAGCTGCGGCAGTTCCAGTGGCCCACTCACCGCACCTTCAAACCTGACGTTGGCGAAAAGTACAAGGGCAAGACTCACCCGTCTGAGTTCCTCAGCATCTACACCATCGTGATGCAAGCCTCCGGAGCCCGCGACGATAAGGTGCTTGCGAATTACTTTCCATTGGCTCTTAAACCCAACGCCATGTCGTGGTTGATGCACCTGCCGGTAGACTCTATTTCCTCCTGGTCGGATTTGTGCCATGAGTTTGTGGGCGCCTTTACTGGAGGTCACAAGCCCATGGCCAAGCAAGCGACCTGCATGTCATTCCCCAGAAGGGAGGCGAGAGTCTGCGCAAGTATATACAGAGGTTCAGCCGGGTACAGTACAATATCCCTGATGTTCACCCTGCCGCCATCATCAGCGCGTTCCATCAGAACGTGCGTAACCGCAAGATGCGCGAAGAACTGGCAATGAACAAGGTGAAAGATATGGCAGAACTCTATGTTCTTGCTGACAGATGTGCCCGAGCTGAAGAGGGAAGGAAGTACCCCGGCGAAGATGTCGGCATGGAAACTGACTCCTCAGATGAGGATACTGCCACCCCGGCGAAGAAAGGCCAGCGCCACAACAGGAAGTGCAAAGGTAAAGTTGTGCTTCCCGTCGAGGGATCTGACGACGCCGGCTCCACCAAGAAAACCAAGGCAGATGACCCCGGCAAGGAAATTGCCGGATGTGTCGCCTGCCGGGCCTTGGCGGCTGCCGAGAAGCCAGAAAACTCCGTCAAGCAATACTGCAAGATCCATCGCACCAAAGGCCATGATCTCCAGAACTGCCGACATGTTGAGCTCCTTGCTGAGAAGCAGAGGGCTGAATATGAGAGGCGGGACAAGGAGAAAGGCCGGGACGGTGCTGAGGGGTCCGGCAAGAAGCATGACGGCCAGGCGGGCCGTCGCGGCAAAGATAAACAGCAGGAGAGGCCCGCCCGGGGCCATGACAAAAAGGAAGAAGACGACAATCACGAAGAGGGCGATGAGTCTGGTGACCAAGAATTTCAGAAAGCTACAGAGGCCATGTGGGTCGATGGCGATGCCTCGCTGCATATCTCTCACCGCCAGCTTGAATAGTGGGCCGTGAGATTACAGCGGCAGAACTGTCGTTTGATCCCCAAAGGCCGCTGAAGTGGTCCAGCACACCTATCATTTTTGACACTGAGGATCACCCTGATCGCACTACTGCAGTCGGGTGCTTGCCATTGTTGGTTTCACCAACAATACGCAACCTCAAGGTGACAAATATGCTAGTTGATGGCGGGGCCGGTCTGAACTTAATCTCGCCTGCCGTGATCGAGAAATTGCAAATTCCTGATGAAGACCTCAAAGAGACGGGCACGTTTCAGGGGGTCAACCCAGGAAGAAGTCAACCAAAGGGAAAGGTCACGTTGCCCGTGACTTTTGGGAGTGATCTGAACTACAGGACAGAAAGGATTGTGTTCGACGTTGCCAAGATCCCCTTGCCTTACAACGGGATCCTTGGCCGCCCAGCGCTGGCCAAGTTCATGGCAGCGTCACATTACGCCTACAACACCCTAAAGATGCCGGGGCCTGTGACAATCATCATTGTCCCATCAGACAAGAAGGATGCGCTAATTTGCGCTGACCAACTCTACCAACAAGCAGTTGCAGCAGCCGCCACTACTAAGGCGCTTGCTCCTGCCGCTGGAGCCCCGGGAAGGCAAAAGAAGAAGACCGGTGAGACCTCAGGCACCCACTCCGGCAAGCGCACCTCTTCGGAGTGTAGCGCTCCCGTCGAGGACGTGCCAGAGAGCTCCGCCAACAGAAACAAGAAGTCCAGGGCCACACCGCCGGGAACCAATAAGGTTTCTGTCAAGGAGGACGGCACGGGAGGAGCTTTTACCATAAGCTCCACCCTTGACGACAAATAGGAAGACGCGCTCGTCACCTTCCTGCGGGAGAATGTCGATGTGTTTGCATAGCAAGCATCCGGCATCCCCGATGTTCCCAGGGAGTTGATTGAGCACCACCTTGCTGTCTGTCCTCATGCGCGGCCCGTTAAGCAGAAGGTCAGAAAGCAAGCTTTGGAACGACAAGAGTTCATCACAGAGGAGATCCGGAAACTGGAAGCAGTGGGTTTGGTAAGAGGAGTGTTCCATCCAACGTGGTTGGCCAATCCGGTGGTAGTGCGCAAGGCAAATGGGAAGTGGAGGCTGTGTATTGATTACACAGATATTAATAAGGCTTGTCCCAAAGACCACTTCCCGTTGCCGCGCATCGACCAGATTGTTGACTCCACAGCTGGGTGTGATCTGTTGTCATTCCTCGATGCCTACTCCGGCTATCACCAGATCTTCATGACAAGGGAAGATGAAGAGAAAACGTCATTCATCACCCCATGTGGTACGTATTGCTTTATACAGATGCCTTTCGGGTTGAAGAGTGCTAGTTCAACGTTTGCAAGGGCGGTCCAGATTGGTTTTGAACCCCAGCTCCATATAAATATGGAAGCTTATATGGATGATATAGTGGTCAAAACCAAGAATAGGGCAACCCTCATATCAGATTTACAAGAAACATTTGCAAACCTACGCAAGATCAATCTCAAGCTAAACCCTGAGAAGTGCGTCTTCGGCGTCCCGTCTGGCAAGCTTCTCGGGTTCTTTGTGTCACAGCGTGGGATAGAGGCCAATCCGGACAAGATCAAAGCTATAGAGTAGATTGAAGCGCCCAAGGGAGTCAAGGATGTGCGTCAGCTTGCTGGTTACGTTACCGCCATGAGCAGGTTCATTTCCAAGTCCACCAGCGCGCCCTTCCCTTTTTCAAGATTTTGAAAAAGGCGGGCTGATGGAGTGGACGCCAGAAGCCGAAGCAGCATTGCGAGATTTGAAGAGGTACCTCTCCTCTGCGTCAATACTAGTTGCGCCTAGGACACACAAACTGTTGCTGCTGTACCTGGCGGCAACGAACCAGGTGGTCAGCGCCGCGCTAGTGGCGCAGAGAGAAGTTGATGATGAGGTAATAGCAGCGACGGAGCCCGATGCCACCACTGTCGAGACGACGCAGCCAATGGAAGTGCCACTGAAGAAGAAAATGATGCAGCACCCGCTCTACTTTGTTAGTTCCCTCCTGCAGGGGGCTAGATCGAGGTACTCCGGTGTGCAGAAACTGCTCTTCGGCCTTCTTATAGCCTCGAGGAAACTGCGTCACTACTTCCAGGTGCACGAAATCACTGCCGTCACTCGCCTCCCTCTGCAACGGATATTGCACAATCCAGATGCAACGCGAAGGATCGTAGAGTGGGCACTGGAACTGTCCAGCTTTGGCCTCAAGTTTGAGAGTACCTCGACCATTCAAAGCCGAGTCCTGGCGGAGTTCGTTGTAGAATGGACCGCGATGCCTGACGAAGAAACCCAAGAGACTACTCTCCCCGGCAAGGAGGCAAGTTGCGACTGGATCATGTACTTTGATAGAGCTTTCTCCTTACAGGGAGCCGGGGCTGGTGTATTGCTTGTCGCGCCCACCGGAGAGCACCTCAAGTACGTGATCCAGATGCACTTCCCCAGGGAAGTGTCAACAAACAATACAGCTGAGTACAAAGGGCTGCTTGCCGGTCTTAGGATCGCGGCAGACCTCGGAATCAAGAAACTCGTCGTCAGAGGCGACTCGCAACTTGTCATCAAGCAAGTCAACAAGGATTACCAGAGCCCATTGATGAAGGCCTGCGTCGATGAAGTGAGAAAGCTGGAACAGTGTTTTGACGGTATACAGGCAGAATACGTTCCCCGAGCGGAGAATGATATCGCCGATTACCTGTCAAAACGCACTGCCCTCAAGCTACCTGTGGAACCAGGTACCTTTGTGCTTTGGCTAACTCAGCCATTCATTGACCCATCAATAGAGCAGAACAAGAGGAGAAAATCAGGGCCCGGCAAGTACTTTCCCGCCGAGCTCCCCGAAGCCGCTGACAAGGATGTTGCCGGAGACACTGAGCCCGCCACGGGACGGCTAGCTCCGACAGAGCATCAAGCTCTTGCCAAGGAGACAGCCGCTCCGATAGCGGAGGAAATTCCTTTAGTCCTCGCCGTCGAGCCCAGGCTCCAGCGTGGGCACAGCATACTGTCCGATTCCTCCAAATAGGGGAACTTCCTGAGGAGCAGGAAGAAGTGGAAAAAGTAGCCCGTCGCTCTACTATGTACCAGTTCGTCGATGACGTCCTGTACAGAAAGAGGCCGAACGACGTGAAATTGAAGTGTATCCATCGAGAGGAAGGACTAGGGCTGTTGGCAGAGATACATGGAGGCATATGTGGATCCCACATCGGGTCAAGGGCCCTTGCCGGCAAAGCGTTTTGGCAAGGCTTCTTCTGGCCCACCGCCCTCCAAGATGCGACGACACTAGTCACCAGGTGTGAAGAGTGTCAGTTCCATTCAAAGAAGCTTCATCAGCCAGCTCAAGCCCTTCAAACCATTCCTCTCTCCTGGCCTTTCTTGGTCTGGGGGCTCGACATACTGGGCCCCTTTCCCCCGCGCTGTCGGGGGCTTTGAGTACTTGTACGTTGCAATCGACAAGTTCACAAAGTGGCCAGAAGTGGAAGCAGTGAGGAAGGTCACAGCACAGTCAGCCGTCAAGTTCTTCAAAGGACTGGTGTGCCGTTTTGGTGTACCCAATAGGGTTATCACCGACAACGCCACACAGTTCACAAGCCACACCTTCATGCAATATATTCAAGACCTCGACAGCAAGGTTTGTTTCACTTCCGTTGCTCACCCACGAAGAAATGGTCAAGCTGAGAGGGAAAATGCTGAAGTACTGCGAGGCCTGAGGACAAAAACCTTTGACAGGCTGCACAAGAGTGGAAGGCGCTGGATTGATGAATTGCCGGCGGTTCTTTGGTCAATCAGAACGACACCAAATCGAGCCACGGGCCAGACACACTTTGCCCTGGTATACGGGGCAGAAGCAGTTCTCCCCATGGAACTCATATACAGGTCACCTCGAGTACTCCCTTATGACGAGCTTGAGCAAGAGCAATTGCGGCAAGATGACGCAACGCTCCTTGAGGAAGATCGTCTTCGGGCGGTTGTGAGAGCAGTGTGCTACCAGCAAGCCTTGCGCCGCTACCATAGCCGCAAGGTTCATGCCTGAAGCTTTGAGGAAGGCAACCTTGTTCTTCGGCGCGTTCAATCGGCCAAGAATTCCAACAAGTTGATGCCAAAGTGGGAAGGCCCTTATCGGGTAATACGAGTCACCAGGCCTGGCGCAGTCCGCCTGGAGACCGAAGATGCCGTTCCAGTGAGTAACTCCTGGAACATTGAGCATCTTCGAAAGTTTTACCCATGAGGCGCGGCTTGTCGGGCCCCCCGGCAAGCCACCTTTTGTACGAGCCTTGCCGATGACGCATCTAACCCTTTGTACAAAGCCAGGCGCAGACCCTGAACATAAGTAAATGAAGCGCTGGCATAGGTCGAGTCTCGTCCTTGGTTAGGGTTGATAGTGCTTAGCGGCGACTAACCCCTAGCTTAGAGGTCGAGTGTGCGTCTCTTTCTCTATCTTTTGTCTTCTTTGGTTCACAGGACACACAGATATCCATGCCGAACCACTTGGGGAGAAAAAAAGAGGAACAGACCAACATCTAGCCCCTGGCAAGCCAGTATTGCCGGGGGCTGCAAGAGCAAAGATTCACCCACGGCGAACCAGGGTTGCCGGGGACTGGAGCTTCAGATAAGTTCTTCATCCCTTATCATGCATTCCATTATGGACTAAGGTATGTGAAACCTCCTTTTCCCCTAAGCTGTCGTGCTCCCCTAACTCTAGGCCCTAGGGCTCGTTCCTGGGGCCAAGTTTGGTCGTAGTCGCGACAGTGAAAGGATGAAACAAGGAGCCTGAACCTGCCTCATCCCTGCCTCCGCCAAAGGTATGAGAAAGGTTGAGCAAAGTGGGGAGACGGCAAGGCCTGTTGCCGGGCAAGGAAATGTTTATCTTGAAGATATCAAGGATTTACTCCTTGTCATGGGTTCCACCCGCAAACAAATGACCCGGCAAGCATCCCTTTTTCATCAAAAAAACATTCCACTCAGGTACAGTCCATAGGGAATGAAAAACATGAATGATGGGATTACAAGTTTTAAATTCAACAAAGGCCCAAAGGCTTACAAACTAAAAAGAGATAAGGTGCCCGTAATCCCTTTCTTGTCCCTCTCCTCAGGAGGCAGGTCAGAAAAACTGGGCTCGTTCCAGATAACATTCCCAAAACTGCCACCGTTTGATCTTGCATCGCAAGTAAAACTGCGAGGAAAATGCGTTCGTTTGTCGTCCTCCTCCCATGGAACTTCGCCACATAACATTCCCGAAAATCAAAGACTTGAGAAGGCGTACAAAACAAGCTAGTGTACCAGTACAGAGACGTTGCTGAGTTTAGAAAAAAGAGAGACGTGCTCCTGTAGCTAGATGGAATCCAAACCTATACTATGACTATATATAGTGCTATGATACTATGCAAGAAATGAGACTGACATATCCAACGTTCGCTTCTCCTCTTCTCTAGTTACTCTGACTAGCATCAGAAGCTTCGGCCGCAGCAACCATGTCCGCTGGTGGCTCATCCAACTGCTCTTCAGCAGGCAACAACCAGATATGCGCCAAGTCACCACCGTTACCATCGCCTGTGGGTCTCATCACACCCACGCCGGCACACTCACCGTAGCCGGTTGCTCATCGCAACCTGCTGCCATTGGTGTGGTGCCACTGCTGCAAATCACACAGAGTCATCCGTCGCGTCTCAACTACAATCCTCAACCATGGCTGAGTCTTCTACAATTACCCGAATCATGGGGTAATAATATGTTTAAGTGTTGTTCGCCTGCTTTCAGTTGCTTTTTTCAAAATAGTTTGGTTGATCATCTTCCAATTTGATTCGTGCAGAAAAGAGAAGATTCATGTCATTTGTATTTTTGGGAAGTTGTTGATGCGGGTGAATGGAACTACACTGATTATTTGGTTTGCCGAGGAATCCCAATACCAGCAGCTTGGGGTGTTGGACAAGTAACTGAAGGGACGAAAAAAGAGGAAGATGCAAAGCAGAAGGTTAAAGATGCAGTTCATTTGATCATGACCAAGCAACAGCTGTTGAACGGCCTTGACAACAATGAGGAGATGAAAGAGCTTGTGAAGATAATGGGCAAGATCATTGTGCTCTATGATGATTGTCTCTTTATTTGCAGTGTATGCAGCACTCGTGATGTATTCAGTGGCTATGACATGAGCACTTTGGTGAAACTAGTAATGAATGAAGCATGTTTAGAAGGCTAAGCGTAGTGTTGTGAACATCTAATGGTTTTTTTAACGTAAATCGGAGGTATCCACTTTTGCTCACAAATAAATAAATAAATAAATAAATAGCAGAAGCCATGTCGGGTCATCTTTATTCCCATTCAAATACGTAGACAAAATTGTAGACCAACAGCAAACTATGTCATCAAATACAAGTTTCACAGCCACATATGAGTACAACTAAACAACAATGTCATCATGTTTTAGTCATCATACAATCATCAAACACAAATCAACATACATAATAAGTGATGTTCTCACATCAAAATACTAAACAACAACTTCATTAGGTTTCAGTTGTCATAGCAAACACAATTTGACATAGTTGATAAAAAGTCATCTTCTCATAGGCAAATATGGCAAAAGCACTCTAATCATCATCCGCAGCAGCAGCGTCAACATCTTCGCCATGTGTATCAGTCTGAATCGTAATTCCCCCCGGTGTCATCTTCTTCTCCATCCTCAATGTCCTCGAACATTGATGTCTTATTGATCTGCTCTCGTACGTCCACATCCTGATAGGGAATCTTTTCGTCAGTGTTATTGACATGATTGTTCTCAAACATACTACAAAAATCTACATTAGGAGCAGTGTAAGCATCGTCTTGTTGTGCAACTTCATTAAACGAATTCCTCTGCTCAAACCTTTGCAATACTCTACAGTCATCGCTACATGCATATGTGTCTTCCAAGAAAAATATCTGTGTTGCTTGATTTTCCAAAATAAAAGGCTCGTCGGTGTGGTATGCCGCCTTGACATTGATGCATTTGAAATAATCATCAGCTTTGGGTTTTGCGATCCTAGAAAACAGGTTGTATCAATGACAGCAGAATAGAACCACACATTGATGAATCTTGAAACCGGAGATATACTGCAACTGAACAATGTCTGTTATGTTAGCATACATTACAGTTGTCTCATCGCCGTACGTATCCATGCTCATGTCGGTATTGTTTTGTGTCTTCCTACATTTGTCGCGTGCAAGGGTGTTGTAGCGCACATCTCCAACAACGCAGGATTCATAATGTCTTACCCGAGTATCAGGACCCGTTGCTAGTGCGTAAAGGGCATCATTAACTGCCCGTCCATCCTCCCGCATCTTCTTAACCTATGGTTAGAAAATAGAAAAGTTGACCATCTTATGTACTCAATATATTAAAAAAATGATAGTGCAATTCAAAAGCTTACACGACTCTTGAACCATTTCACAAATCCTGCCATAACCAGTTTGTCAATGTTTCTTGGATTTTGCGCCAATAACTCCTTTTTGTAGATGCTACACAACATACTGATTGCGTTAATCATCTAAATATATAAGAGTGTGCTGCAATTTTAGTAGATTACAATGTATAAGTTGCAGTACTTAGCACTTACTCAATATAAAGTAGAATCTTGGGACAATTATTCAACACATACCAAACCATTTTGTACAAATCTTTAGTTTTGTCATCTTGTCGACTCTTCACTGTAACTCGAGCAGAACAACCGAAAACATTGAGCTCGGGATTGTCTTCACCCACCTTTTTGCTAAGTCAATAAGCTAGTTCAATGCATTTTGAGCAAAATGTCAACGCTTCTGTAGCAATGTAGGTCTCTGCAATGGAACCTTCAGGTCTAGCTCTGTTCCTAACATAGCCCTTGAAAGTGGCTAGCCGCCGTTCAATAGGGTACATCCAGCAATACTATACTGGACCTAAAAGTAGTGCCTCATCAGGTAGATGCATAGCCAAATGCACCATCGCATCAAAGAAGGCTGGAGGATATATCTTCTCAAGGTCGCATAGGATAGTTGGTATCTTGTCTCTAAGACGCTCCAAAGCATCTATCCCGATAATTCTACTGCAGAGTTCCCTGAAGAATTGTCCCAACTCTGCAACTTCTCTGTATAAGTCAGGGCGGCCCAATCCTCTAAGGATAACAAGTAAAACCCTTTGAAGTAGGATGTGGCAGTCATGAGTTTTCAACCCTTGTACCTTGTTTCCATCTGCACTGACTCTCCTTTTAGGGTTGGAAGCAAATCCATGTGGGGATCTCACCCATGACAGGACCTTGCAGAATTCTTTTCTTTTTACCTTGTCCAAGACGTACACAGCTGGTGCCATATCCTGTGATGCACGATCAACATTCACCTGCAAATCGGATCTGATACCTAGGTGTGTCAAATCGTCTTCCACATAGTCAATAACATTGATGTTCACAGCTTCGCCATGATGAACCCACTTAGTATATGTAACCAACATCCCATACAAGTGTTGTCGGGGATATACCCCACGGTATGACCCGGCCGGATATATGACCCGGCCGAGACTTGGCGCTTCATCGATAACCCGCCTGAAGACTAGCGACTCACTGGCCTGGCGACTCACTAATGACCCCAATGGCGGGTCAAATGGATGACAAGGCCCAAAGGCCCAGCACGCCGGCTCATGATATGGTAGGTCGGCTTAAGAGGAAAGGCATAAGGAATATTCCCCTACAAAGGAAGCAAGACTAGGATTCCACTTGTAATAGAGTCACTGGTTCGCGTCGGTGCTATACAAACGGTTTTTAACCCCTTTCCGGGACGGCATTTGGAACCGTTGCCTAGTGAGTGCGGGCGATAAGGGGGTCCTTCCCACACGACCCAGAAACCGTCGGGGATATGCCCTCCTGGCACACACGCTCGGCAAAATGAGGTCGTGTGCGACCGGCGAGTGCTCAAATACGGAAATACATACAGTAGAGCTAAAAATACAATTATACAGGAGAAATTGTTTCCAGTCGCAAGTACATCCCACACAGTCAGTCCCCGCTAAATATTTCCGTTCGTATGTACATCCCACACAGTCGCTCCAAGGAAAATGTTTTCGTTCACAGGTACATCACACAAAATTTTTCCCGTTGAATCATTTGCGTTATTGAATGTATCACACACGGTACGTAGAAGAAACTGTCTGGCAAAGGTTGTCCATCACACACAGTTTTTATGTGGTAAACGTTTGCGCAAGGTTGCCTAACGCAAACAGTTTTGAAGAGAAAGTCGTGTTTGATTGTTCATTGATCCAACACGGTTTATTCCTAGAAATTGTGTGTGTTGCGTGAGGTCATCGTCCATGTTATTTTTTCAATAACCGTTTGCAATAGCAAAACCCAATTAGCAGGCTAATTCACCATTAGCAGGCTAATTTCCCTATAATTAATAATCCATTTATTAATCTAATTGACATTCATATTAAGCACATAATATATTTCATTTCTATATTAAGGAAGCAGAATTTCATAATTGAAATACATCAGAGTACAACATGATATAGCTTAAGCACTCAGCTACCCCATTACACTTCACTGGTGATGTCTACTACACAACCTTCTTCTTGTAGACGTTGTTGGGCCTGCAAGTGCACAAGTTTGTAGGACAGTAGCAAATTTCCCTCAAGTGGATGACCTAAGGTTTATCAATCTATAGGAGGCGTAGGATGAAGATGGTCTCTCTCAAGCAACCCTCCAACCAAATAACAAAGAGTCTCTTGTGTCCCCAACACACCCAATACAATGGTAAATTGTATAGGTGCACTAGTTCGGCGAAGAGATGGTGATACAAGTGGTATATGGATAGTAGATAATAGTTTTTGTAATCTGAAATAATAAAAACAGCAAGGTAGCAAGTGATAAAAGTGAGCGTAAACGGTATTGCAATGATGGTAAACAAGGCCTAGGGTTCATACTTTCGCTAGTGTAAGTTCCCTCAACAATACTAACATAATTGGATCACATAACTATCCCTCAACATGAAACAAAGAGTCACTCCAAAGTCACTAATAGCGGAGAACAAACGAAGAGATTATGGTAGGGTACGAAACCACCTCAAAGTTATTCTTTCCAATCAATCTGTTGGGCTATTCCTATAAGTGTCACAAACAGCCCTAGAGTTTGTACTAGAATAACACCTTAAGATACAAATCAACCAAAACCCTAATGTCACCTAGATACTCCAATGTCACCTCAAGTATCCGTGGGCATGATTATACGATATGCATCACACAATCTCAGATTCATCTATTCAACCAACACAAAAGGACCTCAAAGAGTGCCCCAAAGTTCTACTGGAGAATCACGATGAAAACGTGTGCCAACCCCTATGCATAGGTTCATGGGCGGAACCCGCAAGTTGATCACCAAAACATACATCAAGTGAATCACGTGATATCCCATTGTCACCACAGATATCCACGGCAAGACATACATCAAGTGTTCTCAAATCTTTAAAGACTCAATCCAATAAGATTACTTCAAAGGGGAAACTCAATTCATTACAAGAGAGAAGAGGGGGAGGAGAAACATAAGATCCAACTATAATAGCAAAGCTCGCGATACATCAAGATCGTGGCAAATCAAGAACACGAGAGAGAGAGAGAGAGAGAGAGAGATCACATAGCTACTGGTACATACCCTCAGCCCCGAGGGAGAACTACTCCCTCCTCGTCATGGAGAGCACCGGGATGATGAAGATGGCCACCGGAGAAGGATTGCCCCCTCCGACAGGGTGCCGGAATGGGTCTAGATTGGTTTTCGGTGGCTACAAAGGCTTCTGGCGGCGGAACTCCCGATCAATTGTGCGTTCTGGAAGTTTTATGATAAGTAGGTACATATGGGTGAAAGGAGTACGTCGGTGGACCGAAGGGGGGGCACGAGGCAGGGCGGCGCGCCCCTACCCTCGTGAGCACCTCCTTCATCTTCTGACGTAGGGTCCAAGTCTATTCGGTAGGTTTCCTTCCAAAAATAACTTCTCCAGTTGATTTCGTTCCGTTTCGACTCCGTTTGATATTCCTTTTCTTCGAAACACTGAAATAGGCATAAAACAACAAATCTGGGCTGGGCCTCCAGTTAATAGGTTAGTCCCAAAAGTAATATAAAAGTGGATAATAAAGCCGAATATTGCCCAAAACAATAGATAATATAGCATGGAGCAATCAAAAATTATAGATACATTAGAGACGTATCAAGCATCCCCAAGCTTAATTGATGCTCGTCCTCGAGTAGGTAAATGATAAAAAATATAATTTTTGATGTGAAATGCTAGTTGGCGTAATTTCAATGTAATTCTTCTTAATTGTGGCCTGAATATTCAGATCCGAAAGATTCAAGACAAAAGTTCATATTGACATGAAAACAATAATAATTCAAGCATACTAACTAAGCAATCATGTCTTCTCAAAATAACATGGCCAAAGAAAGTTATCCCTACAAAATCATATAGTCTGGCTATGCTCCATCAGCACCACACAAAAATATTTATATCATGTACAACCCCGATGACAAGCCAAGCAAGTGTTTCATACTTTTAATGTTCTCAAACTTTTTCAATTTTCACGCAATACATGAGCGTGAGTCATGGATATAGCACTATAGGTGGAATATAGTGGTGGTTGTGGAGAAGACAAAAAAGGAGAAGATAGTCTCACATCAACTAGGCATATCAACGGGCTATGGAGATGCCCATCAATAGATATCAATGTGAGTGAGTAGGGGTTGCCATGCAACGGATGCACTAGAGCTATAAGTATATGAAAGCTCAAAAAGAAACTAAGTGGGTGTGCATCCAACTCGCTTGCTGACGAAGACCTAGGGCATTTTGAGGAAGCCCATCATTGGAATATACAATCCAAGTTCTATAATGTAAAATTCCTACTAGTATATGAAAGTGACAGAATGAGGATCATGGTGCTACTTTGAAGCACAAGTGTGGTAAAAGGATAGTAGCATTGTCCCTTCTCTCTTTTTATCTCATTTTTTTATTTTTTTATTTGGGCCTTCTCTTTTTTATGGCCTCTTTTCTCTTTTTTTTTATTTGGGCTTCTTTGGCCTCTTTTATTTATTTATTTATTTTTGTCCGGAGTCTCATCCCGACTTGTGGGGGAATCATAGTCTCCATCATCCTTTCCTCACTGGGGAAATGCTCTAATAATGATGATCATCACACTTTTATTTACTTACAACTCAAGAATTACAACTCGATACTTAGAACAAGATATGACTCTATATGAATGCCTCCGGCGGTGTACCGGGATATGCAATGAATCAAGAGTGACAAGTATGAAAGAATTATGAACGGTGGCTTTGCCACAAATACTATGTCAACTACATGATCATGCAAAGCAATATGACAATGATGAAGCATGTCATAATAACGGAACTGTGGAAAGTTGCATGGCAATATATCTCGGAATGGCTATGGAAAGGCCATGATAGGTAGGTATGGTGGCTGTTTTGAGGAAGGTATATGGTGGGTTTATGGTACCGGCGAAAGTTGCGCGGTACTAGAGAGGCTAGCAATGGTGGAAGGGTGAGAGTGCGTATAATCCATGGACTCAACATTAGTCATAAAGAACTCACATACTTATTGCAAAAATCTATTAGTTATCGAAACAAAGTACTACGCGCATGCTCCTAGGGGGGTAGATTGGTAGGAAAAGACCATCGCTCGTCCCCGACCGCCACTCATAAGGAAGACAATCAATAAATAAATCATGCTCCGACTTCATCACACAACGGTTCACCATACGTGCATGCTACGGGAATCACAAACTTCAACTCAAGTATTTCTCAAATTCACAACTACTCAACTAGCATGACTCTAATATTACCATCCTCATATCTCAAAACAATCATCAAGTATCAAACTTCTCTTAGTATTCAACACACTCATAAGAGAATTTTATTATTCTTGAATACCTAGCATATTAGGATTTTAGTAAATTACCATGCTATTAAGACTCTCAAAATAATATAAGTGAAGCATGAGAGTTCATCTATTTCTTCAAAGTAGAACTACCACCATGCTCTAAAGGATATAAGTGAAGCACTAGAGCAAATGACAAACTACTCCGAAGGATATAAAGATCAATGAGTAGTTGAATAATTATGCAACTATGTGAAGACTCTCTAACATTTAATAATTTCAGATCTTGGTACTCTATTCAAACAGCAAGAAAAGCAAAATAAAATTACATCTAAGAATAGCAAACATCATGTGAAGAAGCAAAAACTTAGGATCAACCGATACTAACAGATAGTTGTTGAAGAAGAAAGGTGGGATGCCAACCGGGGCATCCCCAAGCTTAGATGCTTGAGACTTCTTGAAATATTATCTTGGGGTGCCTTGGTCATCCCCAAGATTTAGCCTTTTGTCTCATTAATTCCTCTCATATCACGGTCTCCCTAAATCTTAAAAGCTTCATCCACACAAAACTCAACAAGGACTCGTGAGATAAGTTAGCATAAACCATTGCAAAAACCTTATCATACTCTACTGTAGCAAATCCCTAAAATTATTATTCAACATTTCATACTAAATGCCTCTTCATATTTAGTAGTCCTATCCTCAAATAGAATCATTAAAGAAGCAAACATATGCAAACAATGCAAACATAACAGCAATCTGCCTAAACAGGATAGTCTGTAAAGAATGCTGCAACATCCATACTTACCTAGCTCCAAAAATTATGAAAGAAAATTCCCACTGTAGGAAATTTATCAGAGCTTAATATGCAAAAGATTTCAACATTTTATCACATTCTTACTTTTCTAGGGAATTATTGCAACAGTGGTAAACTTTCTGTTTTCAAACAGCAACATGTATACTTGTAACATAGGCATAGTGAAGGCTATCAGTGCCACTTTTATTGAAATAAAAGATGAAAAACATTGTTCTAAATAAACAAGCAAATCCTAAAAAAATAAATTGACGCTCCAAGCAAAACACATATCATGTGGCGAATAAAAATATAGCTCCAAGTAAAGTTACCAATGAACGAAGACGAAAGAGGGGATGCCTTCCGGGGCATCCCCAAGCTTAGGCTCTTGGTTGTCCTTGAATATTACCTTGGGGTGCCTTGGGAATCCCCAAGCTTAGGCTCTTTCCACTCCTTATTCCATATTCCATCTTACCCAAAGCCTGAAAACTTCACAACACAAAACTTAACAGAAAACTCGTAAGCTCCGTTAGTATAAGAAAATAAATCACCACTTCAAGGTACTGTAATGAACTCATTATTTATTTATATTGGTGTTAAACCTACTGTATTCCAACTTCTCTATGGTTTATAAACTCTTTTACTAGCCATAGATTCATTAGAATAAGCAAACAACACACGAAAAACAGAATCTGTCAAAAACAGAAAAGTCTGTAGTAATCTGGATCAAACGTATACTTCTGGAACTCATAAAATTCTCAAATAAATTTATGGACCTGAGGAATTTATCTATTATTCATCTGCAAAAATAATTAACTAAATAGCACTCTCCAAATGAAAATGGAAGCAATTCTTGTGAGCGCTAAAGTTTCTGTTTTTGACAGCATGATCAACAAGACTTTCCCAAAGTCTTCCCAAAGGTTCTACTTGGCACAAACACTAATTAAAAGAATAAATCCACATCTAAACAGAGGCTAGATGAATTATTTATTACTAAACAGTAACAAAAAGTAAGGAGCAAAAATAAAATTGGGTTGCCTCCCAACAAGCGCTATCGTTTAACGCCCCTAGCTAGGCATGATGATTTCAATGATGCTCACATGAAGGATAAGAATTGTAACATAAAGAGAGCATCGTGAAGAATATGACTAGCACATTTATGTCTAACCCACTTCCTATGCATAGGTATTTTGTGATCAAACAACTTATGGGAGCAATAATCAACTACCATAGGAAGGCAAAACAAGCATAACTTCAAAACTTTAAGCACATAGAGAGGAAACTTGATATTATTGCAATTCCTACAATCATATATTCCTCCCTCATAATGATTTTCCGTAGCATCATGAATGAATTCAACAATATAACCAGCACCTAAACATTCTTTTCATGATCTACAAGCATAGAAAACTTACTACTCTCCACATAAGCAAATTTATTCTTAATCGGAATAGTGGGAGCAAACTCAACAAAGTAACTATCATGGGTTTGAAAATTGAAATCAAGATGACAAGTTTAATTGTTATTATTATTCTTTAAAGCATACGTGTCATCACAATAATCATCATAGATAGGAGGCATGCTTTCATCATAGTAAATTTGCTCATCAAAGCTTGGGGGGCAAAAAATATCATCTTCATCAAACATAGCTTCCCCAAGCTTGTGGCTTTGCATATCATTAGCATCATGGATATTCAAGGAATTCATACTAACAACATTGCAATCATGCTCATCATTCAAATATTTAGTGCCAAACATTTTATAGATTTCTTCTTCTAGCACTGGAGCACAATTATCCTTTCCATCATACTCACGAAAGATATTAAAAAGGTGAAGCGTATGAGACAAACTCAATTCCATTTTTTTATAGTTTTCTTTTATAAACTAAAATAGTGATAAAACAAGAAATTAAAAGACTCTATTGCAAGATCTAAAGATATACCTTCAAGCACTCACCTCCCCGGCAACGGCGCGAGAAAAGAGCTTGATGTCTACTACACAACCTTCTTCTTGTAGACGTTGTTGGGCCTGCAAGTGCACATGTTTGTAGGACAGTAGCAAATTTCCCTCAAGTGGATGACCTAAGGTTTATCAATCCGTAGGAGGCGTAGGATGAAGATGGTCTCTCTCAAGCAACCCTGCAACCAAATAACAAAGAGTCTCTTGTGTCCCCAACACACCCAATACAATGGTAAATTGCATAGGTGCACTAGTTCGGCGAAGAGATGGTGATACAAGTGGTATATGGATAGTAGATAATAGTTTTTGTAATCTGAAATAATAAAACAGTAAGGTAGCAAGTGATAAAAGTGAGCGTAAACGGTATTGCAATGATGGTAAACAAGGCCTAGGGTTCATACTTTCGCTAGTGTAAGTTCCCTCAAAAATACTAACATAATTGGATCACATAACTATCCCTCAACATGCAACAAAGAGTCACTCCAAAGTCACTAATAGCAGAGAACAAATGAAGAGATTGTGGTAGGGTACGAAACCACCTCAAAGTTATTCTTTCCAATCAATTCGTTGGGCTATTCCTATAAGTGTCACAAACAGCCCTAGAGTTCGTACTAGAATAACACCTTAAGATACAAATCAACCAAAACCCTAATGTCACCTAGATACTCCAATGTCACCTCAAGTATCCGTGGGCATGATTATACGATATGCATCACACAATCTCAGATTCATCTATTCAACCAACACAATGGACCTCAAAGAGTGCCCCAAAGTTCTATCGGAGAATCATGACGAAAACGTGTGCGAACCCCTATGCATAGGTTCATGGGCGGAACCCGCAAGTTGATCACCAAAACATACATCAAGTGAATCACGTGATATCCCATTGTCACCACAGATATCCACGGCAAGACATACATCAAGTGTTCTCAAATCTTTAAAGACTAAATCTGATAAGATTACTTCAAAGGGGAAACTCAATTCATTACAAGAGAGAAGAGGGGGAGGAGAAACATAAGATCCAACTATAATAGCAAAGCTCGTGATACATCAAGATCGTGCCAAATCAAGAACACGAGAGAGAGAGAGAGATCAAACACATAGCTACTGGTACATACCCTTAGCCCCGAGGGAGAACTACTCCCTCCTCGTCATGGAGAGCACCGGGATGATGAAGATGGCCACCGGAGAAGGATTGCCCTCTTCGGCAGGGTGCCGGAATGGGTCTAGATTGGTTTTCGGTGGATACGGAGGCTTCTGGCGGCGGAACTCCCGATCTATTGTGCATTCTGGAAGTTTTACGATACGTAGGTATATATGGGTGAAAGGAGTACGTCGGTGGACCGAAGGGGGGGCCACAAGGCAGGGGGCGCGCCCCAGGGGGGTGGGCACGCCCCTACCCTCGTGAGCACCTCCTTCATCTTCTGACGTAGGGTCCAAGTCTATCCGGTAGGTTTCCTTCCAAAAATAACTTATCCAGTTGATTTCGTTCCGTTTCGACTCCGTTTGATATTCCTTTTCTTCGAAACACTGAAATAGGCATAAAATAGCAAATCTGGGCTGGGCCTCCGGTTAATAGGTTAGTCCCAAAAGTAATATAAAAGTGGATAATAAAGCCCAATATTGCCCAAAACAGTAGATAATATAGCATGGAGAAATCAAAAAATATAGATACATTGGAGACGTATCAAGCGGCACCAAGTTTCACATGCAACATGTAGAACCTTTCGAAATTAGCATCATAGATGGTATATAGATAGTTGCATCTCATCTGGAAAACTGCTGAAGCGGAAGGCGAATATTGAGCCTTCATTCATGTTGAAGGTCTTTGCAACATTAGGCCAGTGCCTATGGATGATTGACCGTCCATCCTTCATCCTTTTCAGGAACACTTCAATATTGAACCGTGGATGTTGTATGAAAACCTTCCTCGCCTCCTGACCATAGAGGTGGTTTGAGAGGTAATCATCAGTGAATTGCTTTGGAAAGGCCTGAAAACAAGGATGTGCATAAATATCTTCTCTATATTGGAAATGGGGCAAAGGAATAAAAAAAGGTAAGGTATAATAGTTAGTACCATCTTGTAGTGAACTGATGTCTTCTTCATTGTGCAGACAAAAATCTTGTTGTTTTTTCTTGCTAAATTTTTTATCCTAACAATCTTTCTGAGTTTCTTGATTTGATTGATATTCACGGACAACTCATTTCCCCATATGCAAAAAGGGTCGAACAGTGGGTCAAAACCTCTGACAGCAGGACCTACATGTGCAAGACCAAATTGTTAAAAACCTAAATATTAGAATGGTTCCTGCAATTGCACAATAATGTGCTATTAGACAACGGACCATGCACGTGCTAACCTCAATTGTAAACCTCAGTGCTTCCCATTGTTTCCCTACAACACATATACGATAGTTAGTCATCAGGTTAAGTAAGGGTTCACATGCTATCAGTAAAATATATTGATGAAAAATAAGCACATTGCAAATTCATTGGATTAATTCAAGCCACATGGAAAACTCATTTGTCCAAACCAAGCATGATTAAGAACTAGGAAATATATCACTTGTATATATTTCTCATGTATTAAGTGCAACCAAATTCAATTTATTCCTCACATGCACAACAATACAAAATTCTACCCACGACAATTGGACATCGCATTGCAGAATTGAACCAAGCAGTTAACTAAACACCACAACAAATGAACAAAACATTAACTGAGCACCACATTGCACAATATAACGTACTCCTAATAAAAGATCAGACAGTTAACCAAACAGTTAACTACAGCCAATTGTAGCAATTGTATTTGTTTCTCATGTATTTACTACAACCAAATTCAATTTATTCCTCACATGGTACACAATAACAGAATGCACCCACAACTATTGAACATCGCATTGCAGAATTGAACCAAACAGTTAACTAAACACCACAACACAAATGAACCAAACGTTAACTGGGCACCACATTGCACAATGTATAACCAAAAACAAGCATGCTTGACAACTTGGAAATATAGCAATTGTATTCGTTTCTCATGTATTTTGTAAAGATAAATTCGATTTATTTCTCACATGGAAGACAATACAAAATTGCATCCTGAAGAATTGAACATCACATTTGCAGAATTGAAACAAACACTTAACTGAAGATGACAAATACTTAACAAAATAGTTAATAAGTGAGCACCGTGCTGCACAACATATAGAACATATACACTAGAGCAACAAATTGCATGGTAAAATTAGATAGCACAATTCACTAGAATTTGTGAAGGAAAGGCAGGAGCAGCACACGCAAGAGGTAAACCAAGCATGCTTAACCGGCATAGCTAGCAAAAGGCAAGGTGCTCCTCCAAGATCTGGGGGTCGGCATGAATAGCAGCCATCGCGACCTCATCCGCGCGTGCGGCCGCGATTTGCTTCTCCGCTGCCAAATGCTCCTTCAAATCTTGGCTATACTGCGTGCACCATGGCTTAGGGTGGTGCTTATTTGGTGGAGGGGTCGGTGATTTGGGTGGAAGGTGTCGCGCTCGCGCCAGTGGTCGGGGCAAGTGGGATGTGGAAGGAGGAGGAGGATGGGGGTCAGGTGTGGATCACCTGCCTGGATAGACGAGGCCGAGCAACATGAAGGAGGGTTGCCGACGAGGAGGCGGCACTACAAGCAAGGAGTGAAGGTTTCAACTTGGTGATGGAAATATTCCCTAGAGGCAATAATAAAGTTATTATTTATTTCCTTATTTCATGATAAATGTTTATTATTCATGCTAGAATTGTATTAACTGGAAACAAAATACATGTGTGAATACATAGACAAACATAGTGTCACTAGTATGCCTCTACTTGACTAGCTCATTGATCAAAGATGGTTACGTTTCCTAACCATAGACATGAGTTGTTATTTAATCAATGGGATCATATCATTAGGAGAATGATGTGATTGACTTGACCCATTCTGTTAGCTTAGCACTTGATCATTTTGTTTACTGCTATTGCTTTCTTCATAACTTATACATGTTCTTATGACTATGAGATTATGCAACTCCCGAATACCGGACGAACACTTTGTGTGCTACCAAACTTCACAACGTAACTGGGTGATTATAAAGGTTCTCTACAGGTGTCTCCGATGGTACTTGTTGAGTTGGCATAAATCAAGATTAGGATTTGTCACTCCGATTGTCGGAGAGGTATCTCTGGGTCCTCTCGGTAATACACATCACTATAAGCCTTGAAAGCAATACAACTAATGAGTTAGTTGTGGGATAGTGCATTACGAAACGAGTAACGAGACTTGCCGGTAACGAGATTGAACTAGGTATTGGGATACCAACGATCGAATCTCAGGCAAGTAGCATAGCAAGTAACATACTGATGACAAAGAGAACAACGTATAGTGTTATGCGGTTTGACCGATAAAGATCTTCGTAGAATATGTAGGAACCAATATGATCATCCAGGTTCCGCTATTGGTTATTGACCGGAGACATGTCTCGGTCATGTCTACATAGTTCTCGAACCCGTAGGGTCCGCACGCTTAAAGTTCTGTGACGATTGATTTTATGAGTTTGTATGTTTTGATGTAGCGAAGGTAGTTAGGAGTCCCGGATATGATCACGGACATGACGAGGAGTGTCGAAATGGTCGAGACATGAATATTGATATATTGGAAGCCTACATTTGGACATCAGAAGAGTTCCGGGTAAAATCACGATTTTACCGGAGTACCGGAGGGGTTACCAGAACCCCCCGGGAGCTAATGGGCCTTGTTGGGACATAAGGGAAAGAGAGAGGGGCCGGCCTAGGGCAGGCAGCGCACTCCCTCCCCTCTGGTCTGAATTGGACTAGGAGAGGGGGGCGGCGCCCCCCTTTCCTTCTCTTTCTCTCCCTTCCTTTCCCCCTCCTGGTAGGAGTAGGAAAGAGGGGAATCCTACTCCTACTAGGAGGAGGATTCCTCTTCCTGGCGCACCAACAAGGGCCGGCCGGCCTCTCCCTTGCTCCTTTATATATAGGGGAAGGGGGCACCTCTAGACACACAAGTTGATCACAAAGATCTCTCCCAGTCGTGTGCGATGCCCCCCTCCACCATAATCCACTTCGGTCATACTGTAGCGGTGCTTAGGAGAAGCCCTGCCACGGTAGCTTCATCAACATCGTCACCACGCCGTCATCCTGACGGAACTCTTCCCCGAGCTCTACTGGATCATGAGTTCGCGGGATGTCACCGAGCTGAACGTGTGCTGAACGCGGAGGTGTCGTACATTCGGTACTGAGGATCGGTCGATCGTGAACACGTACGACTACATCAACCACGTTGTCATAACACTTCTGCTTAATGGTATACAAGGGTACGTGGATGACACTCTCCCCTGTCGTTGCTATGCATCACCATGGTCCCGCGTGTGCGTAGGAAATTTTTGAAATTACTACGTTCCCCAATAGTGGTATCAGAGCTAGGTTTTATGTGTAGATGTTATATGCACGAGTAGAACACAAGTGAGTTGTGGATGATACAAGTCATACTGCTTACCAGCATGTCATACTTTGGTTCGGCGGTATTGTTGGATGAAGTGGCCTGGACCGACATTTACGCGTATGCTTATGCGAGACTAGTTCTACCGACGTGCTTTGCACATAGGTGGCTGGCGGGTGTCAGTTTCTCCAACTTTAGTTGAACCGAGTGTGGCTACGCCCGGTCCTTGAGAAGGTTAAAATAGCACTAACTTGATGAACTATCATTGTGGTTTTGATGCATAGGTAAAAACGGTTCTTGCTTAGCCCGTAGCAGCCACGTAAAACTTGCAACAACAAAGTAGAGGACGTCTAACTTGTTTTTGCAGGGCATGTTGTGATGTGATATGGTCAAGACATGATGCTATATTTATTGCATGAGATGATCATGTTTTGTAACGGAGTTATCGGCAACTGGCAGGAGCCATATGGTTGTCGCTTTATTGTATGCAATGCAATCGCCCTGTAATTGCTTTACTTTATCACTAAGCGGTAGCGATAGTCGTAGAAGCAATAGTTGGCGATAGGACAACGATGCTACGATGGAGATCAAGGTGTCGTGCCGGCGACGATGGTGATCATGACGGTGCTTCGGAGATGGAGATCACAAGCACAAGATGATGATAGCCATATCATATCACTTATATTGATTGCATGTGATGTTTATCCTTTATGCATCTTATTTTACTTTGATTGACGGTAGCATTATAAGATGATCTCTTACTAAATTTCAAGATAAAAGTGTTCTCCCTAAGTATGCACAGTTGCCAAAGTTCGTCGTGCCGAGACACCATGTGATGATCGGGTGTGATAAGCTCTACGTCCATCTACAATGGGTGCAAGCCAGTTGTGCACACGCAAAATACTCGGGTTAAACTTGACGAGCCTAGCATATGTAGATATGGCCTCAGAACACGGAGACCGAAAGGTCGAGCGTGAATCATATAGTGGATATGATCAACATAATGATCTTCACCATTAAAAACTACTCCATTTCACGTGATGATCGATTATGGTTTAGTTGATATGGATCACGTGATCACTTAGATGATTAGAGGGATGTCTATCTAAGTGGGAGTCGTTAAGTAATATGATTAATTAAACATAAATTTATCATGAACTTAGTACCTAATAGTATTTTGCTTATCTATGTTGTTATAGATAGATGGCCCGTGTTGTTGTTCCGTTGAATTTTAATACCTTCCTTGAGAAAGCAAAGTTGAAAGGTGATGGTAGCAATTACACAGACTGGGTCTGTAACTTGAGGGTTATCCTCATTGCTGCACAGAAGAATTACATCCTGGAAGCACCGCTGGGTGCCAGGCCTGCTGCAGATGCTGCTGATAACGTTAAGAACGTCTGGCAGAGTAAAGCTGATGACTACTCGATAGTTCAGTATGCCATGCTTTACGGCTTAGAGCCGGGACTTCAACGACGTTCTGAGCGTCATGGAGCATATGAGATGTTCCAGGAGTTGAAGTTAATATTTCAAGAAAATGCCCGAATTGAGATATATGAAGTCTCTAATAAGTTCTATAGCTACAAGATGGAGGAGAATAGTTCTGTCACTGAGCATATACTCAAAATGTCTGGGTATCATAACCACTTGACTCAACTGGGATTTAATCTTCCTGTTGATAGTGTCATTGACAGAGTTCTTCAATCACTGCCACCAAGCTACAAAAGCTTCATGATGAACTATAATATGCAAGGGATGAATAAGACAATTTCCGAGCTCTTCACGATGCTAAAAGCTGCAGAGGTAGAAATCAAAAAGGAGCATCAAGTGTTGATGGTTAACAAATCCACCAGTTTCAAGAAATAGAGTAAAGGGAAGAAGAAGGGGAACTTCAAGAAGAACGGCAAACAAGTTGCTGCTCAAGAGAAGAAACCCAAATCTGGACCTAAGCCTGAGACGGGTGCTTCTACTACAAACAGACTGGTCACTGGAAGCGGAACTGCCCCAAGTATTTGGCGGATAAGAAGGATGGCAAGGTGAACAAAGGTATATGTGATATACATGTTATTGATATGTACCTTACCAGAGCTCACGGTAGCACCTGGGTATTTGATACTGGTTCTGTTGCTAATATTTGCAACTCGAAACAGGGACTACGGATTAAGAGAAGACTGGCTAAGGACAAGGTGACGATGCACGTGGGAAATGGTGCCAAAGTCGATGTGATTGCTGCCGGCACGCTACCTCTACATCTACCTTCGGGATTAGTTTTAGACCTAAATAATTGTTATTTGGTGCCAACGTTAAGCATGAACATTATATCTGGATCTCTTTTGATGCGAGACGGTTATTCATTTAAATCTGAGAATAATGGTTGTTATATTTATATGAGTAATATCTTTTATGGTCATGCACCCTTGAGGGAGTGGTCTATTATTGTTGAATCTCGATAGTAGTGATACACATATTCATAATGTTGAAGCCAAAAGATGTAGAGTTGATAATGATAGTGCAACTTATTTGTGGCACTGTCGTTTGGGTCATATTGGTATAAAACGCATGAAGAAACTCCATACTGATGGACTTTTGGAATCACTTGATTATGAATCACTTGGTACTTGCGAACCATGCCTTATGGGCAAGATGACTAAAACGCCGTTCTCCAGAACTATGGAGCGAGCAACAGATTTGTTGGAAATCATACATACTGATGTATGTGGTCCAATGAATATTGAGGCTCGCGGCGGGTATCGTTATTTTCTCACCTTCACAGATGATTTGAGCACTATGGGTATATCTACTTAACGAAACATAAGTCTGAAACATTTGAAAAGTTCAAAGAATTTCTGAGTGAAGTGGAAAATCATCGTAACAAGAAAATAAAGTTTCTACGATCTGATCATGGAGGAGAATATTTGAGTTACAAGTTTGGTCTACATTTGAAACAATGCGAAATAGTTTCGCAACTCACGCCACCCGGAACACCACATCGTAATGGTGTGTCCGAACGTCGTAATCGTACTTTACTAGATATGGTGCGATCTATGATGTCTCTTACTGATTTACCGCTATCGTTTTGCGGTTATGCTTTAGAGACGGCTGCATTCACTTTAAATAGGGCACCATCAAAATCCGTTGAGACGATGCCTTATGAACTATGGTTTGGCAAGAAACCAAAGTTGTCATTTCTTAAAGTTTGGGGCTGCGATGCTTATGTGAAAAAGCTTCAACCTGATAAGCTCGAGCCCAAATCGGAGAAATGTGTCTTCATAGGATAGCCAAAGGAAACTGTTGGTTACACCTTCTATCACAGATCCGAAGGTAAGACATTCATTGCTAAGAGTGGATCCTTTCTAGAGAAGGAGTTTCTCTCGAAAGAAGTGAGTGGGAGGAAAGTAGAACTTGATGAGGTAGTTGTACCTGCTCCCTTATTGGAGAGTATTTCGTCATAGAAACCGGTTCCTAAGACACCAACACCAATTAGTGAGGAAGCTAATGACGATGATCATGAAACTTCAGCTCAAGCTACTACCCAACCTCGTAGGTCAACCAGAGCAAGGTCCACACTAGAGTGGTATGGTAATCCTGTTCTGGAGGTCATGTTACTTGACCATGACAAACCTATGAACTATGAGGAAGCTATGATGAGCCCAGATTCCGCAAAATGGCTTGAGGCCATGAAATCTGAGAGGGGATCCATGTATGAGAACAAAGTGTGGACTTTGGTTGACTTGCCCGAAGATTGGCAAGCCATTGAGAGTAAATGGATCTTCAAGAAGAAGACTAACGCTGACGGTAATGTTACTCGTCTATAAAGCTCGACTTGTTGCAAAAGGTTTTCGACAAGTTCAAGGAGTTTACTATGATGAGACCTTCTCACCTGTAGCGATGTTTAAGTCCGTCGAAATCATGTTAGCAATTGCTGCATTTTATGATTATGTAATTTGGCAAATGGATTTAAAGACTGCATTCCTAAATGGATTTCTGGAAGAAGAGTTGTATATGATGCAACCTGAAGGTTTTATCGATCCAAAGGGAACTAACAAAGTGTGCAAGCTCCAGCGATCCATTTATGGATTGGTCCAAGCCTTTCGGAGTTGGAATAAACGTTTTGATAGTGTGATCAAAGCATATGGTTTTATACAGACTTTTGGAGAAGCCTGTATTTACAAGAAAGTGAGTGGGAGCTATGTAGCATTTATAATATTATATGTGGATGACATATTGTTGATTGGAAATGATATAGAATTTCTGGATAGCATGAAAGGATACTTGAATAAGAGTTTTTCAATGAAAGACCTCGGTGAAGCTGCTTATATATTAGGCATCAAGATCTATAGAGATAGATCAAGTCGTTTAATTGGACTTTCACAAAGCACATACCTTGATAAAGTTTTGAAGAAGTTCAAAATGGATCAAGCTAAGAAAGGGTTCTTACCTGTGTTACAAGGTGTGAAGTTGAGTAAGACTCAATGCTCGACCACTGCAGAAGATAGAGAGAAAATGAAAAGTATTCCCTATGCTTCAGCCATAGGCTCTATCATGTATGCAATGATGTGTACCAGACCTGATGTGTGCCTTGCTATTAGTCTAGCAAGGAGGTACTAAAGTAATCCAGGAGTGGATCACTGGACAACGGTCAAGAACATCCTGAAGTACCTGAAAAGGACCAAGGATATGTTTCTCATTTATGGAGGTGACAAAGAGGTCATCGTTAATGGTTATGTTGATGCAAGCTTTGACACTGATCCGGACGATTCTAAATCGCAAACCGGATACGTGTTTATATTGAACGGTGGAGCTGTCAGTTGGAGCTGTTCTAAACAGAGCATCGTGGCGGGATCTACATGTGAAGCGGAGTACATTGCTGCTTCGGAAGCAGCAAAATGAAGGAGTCTGGATGAAGGAGTTCATATCTGATCTAGGTGTCATACCTATTGCATCAGGTCCAATGAAAATCGTTTGTGAAAATACTGGTGCAATTGCCTTGGCAAAGGAATCCAGATTTTACAAAAGAACCAAGCACATCAAGAGATGCTTCAACTCCATCCGGGATCAAGTCCGGGTGGGAGACATAGAGATTTGCAAGATACATACGGATCTGAATGTTGCAGACCCGTTGACTTAGCCTCTTCCACGAGCAAAACATGATCAGCACCAAGGCTCCATGGGTGTTAAAATCATTACTGTGTAATCTAGATTATTGACTCTAGTGCAAGTGGGAGACTGAAGGAAATATGCCCTAGAGGCAATAATAAAGTTATTATTTATTTCCTTATTTCATGATAAATATTTATTATTCATGCTATAATTGTATTAACCGGAAACATAATACATGTGTGAATACATAGAAAAATATAGTGTCACTAGTATGCCTCTACTTGACTAGCTCATTGATCAAAGATGGTTAAGTTTCCTAACCACAGACATGAGTTGTTATTTGATCAATGGGATCACATCATTAGGATAATTATGTGATTAAATTGACCCATTCCGTTAGCTTAGCACTTGATCGTTTTGTTTACTGCTATTGCTTTCTTCATTACTTATATATGTTCTTATGACTATGAGATTATGCAACTCCCGAATACCGGAGGAACACTTTGTGTGCTACCAAACGTGACAACGTAACTGGGTGATTATAAAGGTGATCTACAGGTGTCTCCGATGGTTCTTGTTGAGTTGGCATAGATCAAGATTAGGATTTGTCACTCCGATTGTCGGAGAGGTATCTCTGGGCCCTCTCGGTAATGCACATCACTATAAGCCTTGCAAGCAATGCAACTAATAAGTTAGTTGCGGGATAGTGCATTACGAAACGAGTAAAGAGACTTGCCGGTAACGAGATTGAACTAGGCATTGGGATACCAACGATTGAATCTCGGGCAAGTAACATACCGATGACAAAGAGAACAACGTATAGTGTTATGCGGTTTGACCGATAAAGATCTTCGTAGAATATGTAGGAACCAATATGATCATCCAGGTTCCGCTATTGGTTATTGACCAGAGACATGTCTCGGTCATGTCTACATAGTTCTCGAACCCGTAGGGTCCGCACGCCTAAAGTTCTGTGACGATCGATTTTATGAGTTTGTATGTTTTGATGTACCGAAGGTAGTTCGGAGTCCCGGATATGATCACGGACATGACGAGGAGTCTCGAAATGGTCGAGACATGAAGATTGATATATTGGAAGCCTACATTTGGACATCAGAAGAGTTCCGGGTAAAATTGGGATTTTATCGGAGTACCGGAGGGGTTACCGGAACCCCCCGGGGGCTAATGAGCCTTGTTGGGCCATAAGGGAAAGATAGAGGGGCCGGTCTAGGGCAGGCAGTGCGCCCCCTCCCCTCTGGTCCAAATTGGACTAGGAGACGGGGGCAGCGCCCCCCTTTCCTTCTCTTTCTTTCCCTTCCTTTCCCCCTCCTAGTAGGAGTAGGAAAGAGGGTAATCCTACTCCTACTAGGAGGAGGATTCCTCCTCCTGGCCCACCAACAAGGGCCGGCCGGCCTCCCCCTTGCTCCTTTATATACAGGGGCAGGGTGGCACCTCAAGACACACAAGTTGATCACAAAGATCTCTCCCAGCTGTGTGCGGTGCCCCCCTCCACCATAATCCACCTCGGTCATACTCTAGCGGTGCTTAGGCGAAGCCCTGCCTAGGTGATACGTCTCCGTCGTATCTACTTTTCCAAACACTTTTGCCCTTGTTTTGGACTCCAACTGGCATGATTTGAATGGAACTAACCCGGACTGACGATGTTTTCAGCAGAATTGCCATGGTGTTATTTATGTGTAGAAACAAAAGTTCTCGCAATGACCTGAAACTCCACGGAGCGTTTTTTTTGGAAATAATAAAAAATACTGGCGAAAGATCAAGGCTAGGGGGGCCACACCCTAGCCACGAGGGTGGGGACGCGCCCCTACCTTGAGGGCCCCCTGGAGCTCCTCCGACCTCAACTCCAACTCTATATATTCGTGTTCGGAGAAAAAAATCAAGGAGAAAGATTCATCGCGTTTTACGATACAGAGCCGCCGCCAAGTCCTAAACTCCCTCGGGAGGGCTGATCTGGAGTCCGTTCGAGGCTCCGGAGAGGGGAATCCGTCGCTATCGTCATCATCAACCATCCTCCATCACCAATTTCATGATGCTCACCGCCGTGCGTGAGTAATTCCATCATAGGCTTGCTGTACAGTGATGGGTTGGATGAGATTTATCATGTAATCGAGTTAGTTTTGTTAGGGTTTGATCCCTAGTATCCACTATGTTCTGAGATTGATGTTGCTATAACTTAGCTATGCTTAATGCTTGTCACTAGGGCCCGAGTGCCATGATTTCAGATCTGAACCTATTATGTTTTCATGAATATATGTGAGTTCTTGATCCTATCTTGCAAGTCTACAGTCACCTACTATGTGTTATGATTCGGCAACCCCGAAGTGACAATAATCGGGACCACTTCCGGTGATGACCATAGTTTGAGGAGTTCATGTATTCACTATGTGTTAATGCTTTGGTCCGGTACTCTACTAAAAGGAGGCCTTAATATCCCTTAGTTTCTGCTAGGACCCCGCTGCCACGGGAGGGTAGGATAAAAGATGCCATTCAAGTTCTTTTCCATAAGCATGTATGACTATATTCGGAATACATTCCTACATTACATTAATGAATTGGAGCTAGTTCTGTGTCACCCTGGGTTATGACTGTTACATGATGAACCACATCCGGCATAATTCTCTATCACCGATGCATTGCCTATGAGCTTTCCATATATTGTTCTTCGCTTATTTACTTTTCTGTTGCTATTGTTATCATCACTATAAAACACCAAAAACATTACTTTTGCTACTGTTACCTTTTGCTATCATTACCACTAGTATAATATTACTTTGCTACTAAATACTTTGCTGCAGATATTAAGTTTCCAGGTGTGGTTGAATTGACAACTCAGCTGCTAATACTTGAGAATATTCTTTGGCTCCCCTTGTGTCGAATCAATAAATTTGGTTTGAATACTCTATCCTCGAAAACTATTGCGATCCCCTATACTTGGGTTATGAAGACTATTTTCTGGCACCGTTGCCGGGGAGCATAGCTCTATTCTTTGAGTCACTTGGGATTTATATCTGCTTATCATTATGAAGAACTTGAGAGATCCAAAAACCAAGATTTATCCCTCAACTACAAGGGGAGGTAAGGAACTGCCATCTAGCTCTGCACTTGATTCACTTTATGTTTTGAGTAAGCTTGCGACACCTAAACCTGCTTCTGCTATTGATTCTGATATGTCGCATATTATGGATGATGCCACTTCTGCTATGCATGATACTTATGATGAAACTACTTCTATGCCTGATACTACTGTGCCACTTGGTGAATTTCTTGATGAACAACTTGCTAGGGCTAGAGAGAATGAAATTATTGAAACTGATAATACTGATCAAAAGTGATTATGAAGGCTCTCCTAATAAATATGAATTACCTATTGTGCCTGAGGGCTATGTTATGGATGAAGAAACTAAAAGAGACTTTCTTGCTTGCAATGATAGAAGTGATCTTAAGAAATTATTAGCTAAGCTTAAACAAAAAACTCTGAATGCTAGAATGAAATATGATCCTGCTTATGCTACTTCAGCTATCTTTGTTACTGATAAGGATTATGAATTCTCTATTGATCCTGATATAATTACTTTGGTTGAATCTGATCCTTTTTATGGCTATGAATCTGAAACTGTCGTGGCACATCTTACTAAATTAAATAATATAGCTACCCTGTTCACTAATGATGAGAGAACTCGCTACTTTTATATTCTTAAAATATTTCCGTTCTCATTAAAGGGTGATGCTAAGATATGGTTTAATTCTCTTGATCCTGGTTGTGTGCCTAGTCCCCGGGATATGATTTATTACTTCTCTGCTAAATATTTCCGTGCTCATAAGAAACAAGCTGCCTTAAGGGATATATATAATTTTGTGCAAATTGAAGAAGAGAGTCTCCCACAATCTTGGGGGAGGCTTCTCCAATTACTTAATGCTTTGCCTGATCACCCTCTTAATAAAAATGAAATACTTGATATCTTTTATAATGGACTAACCGATGCTTCCAGAGATTACTTGGATAGTTGTGCTGGTTCTGTTTTCAGGGAAAGAACACCGGATGAAGCTGAAATTCTATTGAACAATATGTTGACAAATGAAAATAATTGGACACTTCCTGAGCCAACTCCTAAGCCTATTCCTAAACCAACTCCGAAGAAAAGAGGTGTTCTATTTCTCAGTCTTGAAGATATGCAAGAGGCAAAAAAATCCATGAAAGAAAAGGGTATTAAAGCTGAAGATGTTAAGAATTTACCTCCTATTGAAGAAATACATGGTCTTAATTTACCGCCTATTGAAGAAATATATGGTTTTAATCCATCACCTATTAAAGAAACACATGGTCTTGATAACCCAACACAGGTAGTAAAGGTAAATTCTCTCTATAGATATGATAAAGTTGAAATCCCATTTACTAAGTTTGCTAGCCCATGCTTAGATGAGTTTGATAAATTTATGGTTAGGCAAGAAGACTTGAATGCTTACTTTGGTAGATAATTAAAACATAGTGCTAATATGCTTGAACACTTGGGTGATTATATGGCCAATGTCAAAGGTGAACTTAAACTTATTAGTAAACATGCTTCTATGGTTACCACTCAAGTAGAACAAGTACTTAACACTCAAAATGATTTGCTCAATGAATTGAATAGTAAGAATAAGGACTATGTTGTTAGAGTGGCTACTAGAACTGGTAAAATGACTCAGGAACCTTTGTATCCGGAAGGCCACCCTAAGAGAATTGAGCAAGATTCTCAGAGAAATAATATAGATGCACCTAGTCCTTCTAAAAGGAAGAAAAAGAAAAATGATAGGACTTTGCATGCTTCTAGTGAAACTATTGCTGAAACACCGGAGAATCCAAATGATATTTCTATTTCTGATGCTGAAACACAATCTCGTAATGAACCTGAAACTAGTGATAATGTTAATGATAATGTTCATGATGATGCTCAACCTAGCAATGATAATGATATAGAAATTGAACCTGCTGTTGATATTGATAACCCACAATCAAAGAATCAACGTTATGATAAGAAAGGCTTTGTTGCTAGGAAACATGGTAAAGAAAGAGAACCATGGGTTCAAAAACCCATGCCTTTTCCTCCCAAACCATCCAAGAAAAAGGATGATGAGGATTTTGAGCGCTTTGCTGTAATAATTAGACCTATGTTTTTGCGTATGCGATTAACTGATATGCTCAAAATGAATCCTTATGCTAAGTACATGAAAGAAATTGTTACTAATAAAAGAAAGATACCGGAAGCTGAAATTTCCACCATGCTTGCTAATTACACTTTTATGGGTGGAATACCTAAGAAGTTAGGAGATCCCGGAGTACCAACTATACCATGCTCCATTAAAAGAAACTATGTTAAAATTTCTTTATGTGATCTTGGAGCCGATGTTAGTGTTATGCCTCTCTCTTTATATCATAGACTTGATTTGAATAAGTTGACACCTACTGAAATATCTTTGCAAATGGCTGATAAATCAACTGCTATACCTGTCGGTATTTGTGAGGGTGTGCCTGTTGTGGTTGCAAACGTTACTATTTTAACGGACTTTGTTATTCTTGATATTCCCGAGGATGATAGTATGTCTATTATTCTTGGAAGACCCTTTTTGAATACTGCAGGGGCTGTTATTGATTGTACCAAATGCAATGTCACTTTTCATGTTAATGGTAATGAGCATAGGGTACACTTTTCGAGGAAACAACCTCAAGTCCACAGTATCAATTCTATTGAAAAAATCCCATCGATTATTTTTGGAGGTTTTGAATTTCCTCTTCCTACTGTCAAGAAGAAATATGATATTCTTATTGTTGGGGATGTGCATATCCCCGTTGAGGTAACCTAGTGTTATTCGAAAATTCTCCGGTTCCATGTTATTTGGAATGAGTTTGTTAACAAGACTTGATCAACCTTGTTAATGGATTCCTTTTGATGATCATGAGATGGATGAATTTAGAAAACACAACTCTCTGTACCCTCCTTTTACTTTCTGTTATTTATATTAAATAAAATAAAAATAGTATTTTCTGTCTGTTATCTGAATTATCCATGCAATATAAAAATACCCCGAAAATAAAAGTTCTCCAAATGCCCTGAAATTTAAATATGATTTTTCTGGAATATTTGAGAATATTTGACACTAAGAACATAGCAGGGGGGCATCCACCTGGCCACGAGGGTGGAGGGCGCGCCCTACCCCCCTGGGCGCGCCCCCTGCCTCATGGGCCCACAGTGGCCCTCCTCTACTTATTCCTGCACCCACACACTCCTTCTTCCTCCCACAAACACCATTATCCAGCTCAAGCACGAGTTCTAGCTCATTTTGCTGCGATTTTCGATCTCCTTGCTCAAAGCACCTCTCACAAAACTGCTTTGAGGGATTGTTCCTTGGTATGTGACTCCTCCAATGGTCCAACTAGTTTTTGTTCTAGTGCTTTATTCATTGCATTTTTTTGCTGCTTAGGTGACCCTGTTCTTGAGCTTGCATGTCAAATTTATGTGGTTCCAAGTAGTTTTGATGCATGACATAGGCTCTAGGCACTTGTAGGAGTAGTTGCTATCAATTTTGTTGAGTTTGGTTCACTTTTATTTGAAGTTACTAAAAATTTCAGAAATTTTTCAAAGGAAGAAATATGTTTAGGAAAATGTACCAAGGTGCTTCTTCAAGGAAACAAGGACCCAGGCTTGCAATGCATGATGCTGATGATGAGCCACCAAGAGACGCTCCAGTGCGGCCTTGTGAATGGCCTTCAGAGGACTTCATGGATTGAGCAGGAATTAAGGAAGAAGTTAATGCATATTTGCGTAATGCTGATCTTGTGAGCTTCGAGGCAGAAAAATGCCGTCAGTACCACTATCTCACTAGTTCCTTTGTGAGGAGGTTTGAATTTTCATCTTCACGTAATTCTCAAACTGTCCTGTTTGATCTTTATGAAAATTCTTACACTATGGACTTAGAGGACTTTATCACTACTTGCAAACTTCCACAATGGGGTAGTGCTAGTGAACCTCACAAATCTGAATTTAGAGATTTTCTTGGTAGTATAACTGTGGGGGAATCTAGAGATATAGCACAAGCTACCATAGGGAGCATTCACTTTCCTACTATACATTATTTTCCTCTCCATAGGTAGATGTATTAATGGTAAAGATGAAGCATGTCACATGTGTGTCCCTGACCTCAGTATTCTTAGGAGTATTGTGTTAGGAGATAAATCTTATAATTTGGGAGCCATTGTTGCACGTAGGTTGCATCTTAATAGATTTAATGGAGATTTCTTCAGTGGAATTTATGCAACCCTCATAGCTAATTTTCTTGGTATAACCATACGTGAGGATGGTATTGAGTTGCCTCCTGCTTATTTGGATTATGAGGCTATGGTTCATCATCAGTTTGTTGAGAGGAGCGATTAGTTCCTCCAGTACCGACTAATCTTTGACAGACGACGCACCTATCACATCGCTCTCCCTGCTTCTACTTTCTTTGACTTTCAGGCAAAAGTGAGATATTTTATAACCAGAGAGGAGGCGGAAGAGTATAAGAGGAGAGCTGAGATAGCTCGCCTCCAAGCTGCAACCCATGATGCAATGACTGTTGCATCTCAGTACGACCCCAACTACAACTTTGGATATCCGCCAGGCCATCCGTGGCATTAGACAAACTTAGGCCAAAAGCCTAAGCTTGGGGGAGTACGTATTTCCATCGACATCACATTCATGTTCACACACTCATTGCTAGATGTCGGTGCTCATACTTTTTCATTGTAATATCCATGCTAATTTATTTCCTTTTTATGCTTTCTTCTTGTGTGTTTAATAAACCTTAAGAAAAACCAAAAAAAATTAGTCGTAGCTTTTAATTAGTTTACTTTCCATGCTTGTAATAGTAATTAAAAAGAAAACCCAAAAAGATTTCTTGTTCTTCTTTTGCTTGTTGGGAGCTTTCCCGTGTATATAGTTTTATTTCTTTTCTTTGGGGGTCGATAGGAGAAGACCATGATTAAATTGTTAAAGTGGCTCTTATATGCATTATTGTTGATCCGACAAAAGAGCCCATATTGCCTTGTCTTCTCCTGTTTATTGAATGCTTGCAGATTCCAGCTTAGTCCAATGCACGTGCACTATTATTATTATCCACATCATTTGGTCATGCAAGTGAAAGGCAATTATGACGATATATGATGAGCTGATTGAGATGGGAGAAGCTGGTATGAACTCGACCTCTCTTGTTTTTGTAAATATGATTAGTTCATCATTCCTGATTCAACCTATTATGAATAAACATGTTTACAATAACAATTAGAGATCATAGTTTCTTATGCCATGCTTAATTAGCTAGGAGCTTATAATGGTTTACCTTGCATGCCAACATGCTATTAATATGGTTGTGATGTGGTATGATAGGGTGGTATCCTCTTTTGAACGATTCGAGTGGCTTGACTTGGCACATGCTCACGCATGTAGTTGAAACAAAATCAACATAGCCTCTACAATATTTATGTTCATGGTGCATTATATCCTACTCATGCTTGCATTCAGTGTTGATTAATTTTAATGCATGTTCATGACTATTGTCGCTCTCTAGTTGGTCGCTTCCTAGTGTTTTGCTATCCTTCACTTGTACTAAGCGGGAATACTGCTTGTGCATCAAATCCCATAAACCCCATAGTTATTCCATATGATTCCACCATACCTACCTATATACGGTATCTACCTGCCGTTCCAAGTAAATTTGTATGTGCCAAACTCTAAACCTTCAAATAAACATTATGTTTTGTATGCTTGAATAGCTCATGTATCAACTAGGGTTGTCCGTATCTTCCATGTTAGGTGGGTTATTCTCAAGAGGAGTGGACTCCGCTCCTCACTCACGAGAAAGTGGCTGGTCACCGGGATGCCCAGTCCCATGCTTTATGCAAATCAAATCAAAATAATTGCAAAGAAAACTCCCCCTGGGACTCTTGTTAGTTGGAGGCACTCGTTGTTTCGAGCAAGCCATGGATTGATGCTTGTTGGTGTAGGGGGAGTATAAACTTTACCATTTTGTTTGGGAACCGCCTATATGTGTGTAACATGGAAGATATCGCCATCCCTTGGTTGTTATGTTGACAATGAAAGTATACCGCTCAAATTATTATTCATCTCTATTTCAAAACCGGTCTCTGGCACCTCTACAAATCCCTGCTTCCCTCTGGAAAGGGCCTATATATTTACTTTTATGTTGAGTCATCATCCTCTTATTAAAAAGCACCAGTTGGAGAGCACCACTGTCATTTACATTCATTACTGTTAGTTTACATTGAGTATGACTTGACTGGATTTCTTTTACCATGAATTACAATGTCTACTCAGTCCTTGATGTTTAAAGGTGCTCTGCATTTATGTTTTGCAGTCTTAGAAAGGGCTAGCGAGATACCATCTTGTTATACCATATTATGATTGTTTTGAGAAAGTGTTGTCATCCAAGATTTATTATTATTGCTTGCTAGTTGATTATGCCATTGATATGAGTAAACATGAGACAAGCATTATTGTGAATGTGGTTAGTTCATAATCTTTGCTGAAAACTTGAATATTGGCTTTACATATTTACAACAACAAGAGCAAACAGAGTTTGTAAAAGTTTTTCTTTATCACTTTTAGTTTGTCAACTGAATTGCTTGAGGACAAGCAAAGGTTTAAGCTTGGGGGAGTTGATACGTCTCCGTCGTATCTACTTTTCCAAACACGTTTGCCCTTGTTTTGGCTCTAACTTGCATGATTTGAATGGAACTAACCCAGACTGATGTTGTTTTCAGCAGAATTGCCATGGTGTTATTTATGTGCAGAAACAAAAGTTCTTGGAATGACCTGAAACTCCACGGAGCGTATTTTTGGAAATAATAAAAAATACTAGCAAAAGATCAAGGTCAGGGGGCCCACACCCTAGCCACGAGGGTGGGGGCGCGCCTGCCCCCTGGGCGCGCCCCCTACCTCGTGGGCCCCCTGGAGCTCCTCCGACCTGTAACACCCACGATGCGGCTATATCTCCCACGTGTCAGAGCACGACTTAGAGGCATAACCGCATTGTAGGCATGTCATAAGAGGGGTAATCTTTACACATCCCATGTACTGAATAAGAAAGGGATAAAGAGTTGGCTTATAATCGCCACTTCAGATAATACATGAATATAACATTACAACATCCAGAATACAAACAAGGTCTGACTACGGAACCAAAATAAAAGAAGACCACCCCTAATGCTAGATCCCCGATCGCCCCGACTGGGCTCCACTACTGATCAACTGGAAATGAAACTACACAACGACACGATCTTCATCGAGATCCTCCTTGAGCTCGGTTGCGTCACCTGCACGGACATCATCGGCACCTTCAACTGGTTTTGGAAGTAAACTGTGAGTCATGGGGACTCAGCAATCTCACTTACGCAAATGAGAGCGAGAAGAGAAGCAAAGCATGGTCGCAAACTAGAAGTGATCAAGAAGTGATCCTGAAACTACTTACGTTCAAGCATAACTCCAACGCCGTGTTCACTTCTCGGACTCCGCCAAGAAGAGACCATCATGGCTACACACGCGTTTGATGCATTTTAATTAAGTTAAGTGTCAAGTTCTCTACAACCGGACATTAAGAAATTCCCATCTGCCCATAACCGCGGGCACGGCTTTCGAAAGTTCAAAACCCTGCAGGGATGTCCCAACTTAGCCCATCACAAGCTCCCACGGTCAACGAAGGTTATTCCTTGTCCCAGGAAGACCCGATCAGACGCGGAATCCTGGTTACAAGACATTTCGACAATGGTAAAACAAGACCAGTAAAGCCGCCCGATGCGCCGACATCCTGATAGGAGCTGCACATATCTCGTTCTCAGGGCAACATTGGATTGTCCAAGATTCCGGTAGGCCAGCCCAGAGTTGCCCCTGGTGGCCACCAACTGCTGACAGGTTCGGACCAACACTTTGACAAGCACTGGCCCGGGGGGGGGGGTTAAAATAAAGATGACCCTTGAGTCTGCAGAACCCAAGGTAAAAAGGCTAGGTGGCAAATGGTAAAACCAAGGTTGGGCCTTGCTGGAGGAGTTTTATTCAAAGCAAACTGTCAAGGGGTTCCCATTATAACCCAACCGCGTAAGGAACGCAAAATCAAGGAACATATCACTGATATGACGGAAACTAGGGCGGCAAGAGTGGAACAAAACACCAGGCATAAGGCTGAGCCTTCCACCCTTTACCAAGTATATAGATGCATTAATTAAATAAGAGATATTGTGATATCCCAACAAATATCCATGTTCCAACAAGGAACAAACTCCAATCTTCACCTGCAACTAGCAACCCTATAAGAGGGGCTGAGCAAAGCGGTAACATAGCCAAACAACAGTTTGCTATGACAAGGTGGGTTAGAGGTTTGACATGGCAATATGGGAGGCATGATAAAACATGTGGTAGGTATCGCGACATAGGCATAGCAATAGAGCGAGCAACTAGCAAGCAAAGATAGAAGTGATTTCGAGGGTATGGTCATCTTGCCTGCAAAGTTCTCCGAGTTGACGAAAGCTTGATCCTCGTAAGCATACTCAACGGGTTCCTCGAACACGAACTAGACTCCCGACTCTACCCAAGGCAAGAATACAAACAAAGGAACCAACAATCAACCACGATGCAATGCGCAAGCAACATGATGCAAAACATGGCATGATATGCGGGATGTGATATGCAATGCATATGCGTGCTCCGGAAGGAAAAGATTGAACCAGGCCTCAACTTGGCAAACCAAGTGTGCCGCTGGAAAGGTGAGTTGATTTTGGTCGAAATCGATATAAAGATCACCGGAATCGGATGCACGGTTTGCAAATGGCAAGCAAAACAATAATGGCACAATTCTGCGATTAACAGCACGATGCCATCTAGAATGCAACAAGAAACTAAGCTACTGCACTCCAACATAGCAACAAAGCACATGGAAGTGATCTACTCAAGATGCTTGACAAAATATGAACACTGAGCTACGGCTAATTCACACAATAGCAGGCTCAAACAAGCATGGCAAAAGTTCAAAAGATATCAGGATCACAGACTTGGTGAAAATAACAACATGCCAGGAATTAACATTAGGAAGCAATGTTTAGAGCAAGATAACAACATGCTACAGGATCAGAACAGGGCAAAGCAAGGCATGGCATGAAACTACTCAAAGCATATAAAAAAAGTCCTGTACCGACCATAAGCGAAAAGGGATCAGAAAATATGATGGCAAGCATGTAAACATAGCAAGTTTCGTTAACAGATTCGGACTTGGCAGAAAACAGGACATGGCAAAAACAAAGTTACGTAGGCATGTTTGCGAGCTCGATGCACTCACCACAAGGCATTGCATGATAAACTAAGCATACACCCAGCAAGAAGACATGATCAATAAGCTAAACATGGCAAGAAAAATCTCATAGCATGCATGGATCAACTACAACAACCTCGGCAAAATTGAATAACATGTAAACAATCTGCCAGGAACATTTTATAGCAAAAGCAGAGTGAGATTGAGTCATGCCAGGGCACTCCATAAACGCAAACAAGCACATGGATGGGTAGAGCATCACAATATCTCAAAATCATCCTTACTGAACATACTCAAACAAGGCATGGATCACTCTGTAACAACATCAATACATGGCATAAAAGAACAGCAGACAAAGACTTAGTGAAAATCTTGAGATCCTGAAAACAGTAATATCACGAGAGCTACTTTGCATGCTTGTGCTAGTCACCACATTGATCACAAAAATACATGGCATACACCCCTGTAAAGATGGCATGGCATATAATAAAACACATGTAGAGCTCATGCCCATATGCAGCACACAATAATCATGGCAAAAATGACAAAAGCTCATAATCTGAAAAGAAACAACACCTAACATTTTATAGCACTCTTGCAACAACATTTAGGGCATCAAGATGGACTCCAACAAGCATGGTGCAATGGAACAAAATGAAGAGCACATCATGATGAACATTTTGATATATCACACACACAAAACGGAGCTACGAATGATGAGATATGGTGCGATGAACATAGCTAGAAAATGTTAGAAACTAGGGACTTAGTGGAAATTAGCACCTCGGGGAAAAGTCAACGGGCGAGGTGGCGGCGGATCTCGCCGGAGCCAGGGAAGAAGATGGACGGAGAGGAGGGGGCCGGCGAGGGGGGCACTGGATCCGGCCTTCCCGCGGCCGGATCTTGCCGGGGCGGCGCGGTGGTAGGTGAACGGCGGTGGCGGACAGCACGGAGGGCGGAGCAGGGCGCGCGGCGCGAGGGGCGGGGCGCGCCGGCGAGGTCGGCGGGGAGGCGCGCCGGCGGGGAGGCGCTCCGGCGTGGCGGCCGAGGGCGACACGACGACGAAGGACGGCGGTGGGGCGCGCGGATGCTTGGGAGGCGGCGGGGCGCGCGAATGCTTGGGAGGCGGCGGGGCGCGCGGACACTCGGGCGGCGGTGAGGGAACAGGCCCCGCGGGCTAGGCATGGGCCTCGCGGGCCGGTGGGAGGCGCGGGGCGGCGGGCGCCCACGTGGCGGCGGCAGAGTGGATCCAGGTGGCGGCGGACTGACGTGGCGGCATGTGGTTGGTCCGCTGACGTGTCCGGCGCGGATGGACATGTCCGGCGGCGTGGTGGAGAAGGGACTAGGGTTTGGATCCGAAAATTCAGAGGGGGAGGTGTTTATATAGGTAGAGGGAGCTAGGAGTGTCCAAATGAGGTGTGGTTTTCGGCCACGCGATCGTGATCGAATGACCGAGAGCATGGAGGGGGTTTGAATGGGTTTTGGGCCACTTTGGAGAGGTGTTGGGCTGCAACACACACGAGGCCTTTACGATTCCTCGGTTAACCGTTGGGGTATCAAACGAAGTCCAAATGGCACGAAACTTGACAGGCGGTCTACCGGTAGTGAACTAAGGCCGCTTGGCAACTCTTGGTCCAATCCGAGAACGTTTAGCACCCGCACACGAAAAGAGGGAAAAGGGGACGCCGGAGGACGCAGGAGTGCCAGAATGCAAAACGGACAACGGGGAAAATGCACGGATGCATGAGACGGACACGTATGCAAATGCGATGCACATGATGACATGATATGAAATGCAAGACACGCAAACAAATGACAAGGCAACAACAGCGAATAACTGGAAGACACCTGGCGCAACGGTCTCGGGGCGTTACAACACTCCACCACTACGAGAGGATCTCGTCCCGAGATCTAGAATGGCACTGGAGAGAAAAACGGAAGAGAAAGAGAAGAGGTAAAACTAAGTTGCTTCTTTCACAAATGAGTGAAACCAAAGAACCTTGAAAAGTTGAACAACTTGAAAGGAATAATACCACGGTGGTGATGAAGTTGAAAAACACTCCGTTAGGAACGAGGAACAAGGAAGAACAAATTCGGACAGCACTCCGTTTGAAAAGTGATATGAAACTTGATAAGATGAAAAGAACTTGAGTAGAGGGCACAACACTCCGGTTAAATGGATAAGCACGAAAAGAACATGATCCTGACAAAACAAGAAGATGGGTTGAAGAGAGCAACATCACAATGCCTCCGGAAGAAAGAAATAGAAGATAGATGATTGAAAAAAAAAGAATGGAGAAGAAAATGCCAGCTTCTGCCACAAAAGAGCTTAAAAAGGCATCCTTAGGAGAAGGGTCGAACGGAGTTGTTGGAAAACCAACAACAAAAAGAGTAAGCTTGTTGTGGGCTTATAGAAAACATCTCGAAATTATGAGGTGAAATTCTGCCACTAATGGAAACAATAGATTGGATTGATATGAACAAGAAGACGAGAAACTTTTTTCACCGAGAGGATAGATGAAGAACTTGGGTCATTTATGAGCACCATAAATAGCAACAATCCTTGGGGAAGGCTTTAGGTGAAACATGACACAAGATAACTCCAACGAAGAGGTTGATGGATTTAAAATACCTCATTCTTAACAACATGTGAATCATGAAACATGAACTCAAATTATCAAGAATGACATAATACCACCTCCAATGATACGGTAGAAAGAATTGCACTCCGGTTTGCAAGATGAAGAATGCTTGAGCTCCTCTGAAAAGAATCTTGATGAACACTTTGAGAAGGAATTAAATCCTTTATGAACCATCCTGTAGCGCCTCCATGAAGAACTCTGGTAAACAAAAGGATAATGAAAAGAAAGAGAAGTTGAAAACACAAGGTGAAACCTTGTAATGATTTAGATGGATCTCCATGATAATTAGAGCTTGGAACTCCGAGAAAGAAAAGGTGAACAAAAGAAAATCAAGAATTTATTCATCATGAACAAACTCTGAAGGAAGGAATTGATCACTTGGATGAAACAAGAATAAGAATTATGTTATGTGTATCCTTCACCAATTTAAATTGATGACAAGCAACGGATTTGGCATACTACTTATTCCCGTTGGAAAGGATTGATGAGAGATATAGCGTAAACTTGAGAAGGTATTGATGGAACCACCGGTGGGATTGAAACAACGAATAAATGATTTGATAACCAAGGAAGAGAACTCTTGAACGAAACACCGTAATAATTGAAAAAAAAACGAACGAAGTAAAGGGATGAATCACTGGTAAGAATTTGAAAACGAACAAAGATACTTGGGGAAATTTAGATACAAGTGAATGAAGAGATCGTGAACTGATTAGATAATACTTGAATACTGCACCGGTAAGATTAGAGAAAGGGAGCTGAAAGCTAGAATGAATGATATTTGAAAAGATGACCTTCGGAGGAAAGAAATGGAAACAACTAATGAAATGCTCCGGATGGGTGAAAAGAATTCTCAAAATCAAAAACAATTATGATAGGATGCCATCAAGCTAGAACCATGGATCCTTGAGAGAACGGATAAGATATGGAGGAAAACTCTTCTTCGGTCTTCAAATGCCGAGAGTGATGATGAGAAAACACCACCATGAATTGTTGAGATACTCCGGGAGAATGAAAAGCGAAGAGGATGAGCCAACAATGAAAAAAGTTAGGAAGATCTCGGAGAAAGGCATTTGACTGATGATAATTCATACTTACGTCAATCTTTGAATGAATTTTAAAATAACTCTGGAAAGAATTAGAAGAGTCAGGTAAGATCCTGGAAAAACACCTGTGGGTTAGGGCGCACTCAAAAGAAACACCATTGAAAAGATTGCTTGAAAAGAGAGATTGCACCGGTTGAATTAAATGGCTTGAATGAGATAACAACCTCGAGATATCTTCAGCACTCCGGAACAATTGAATAGCGAGAAGTGGAATGATAATAAGGTGCACCGGCATGAAAAACATTTGAAACAAGTTAAAGGATATGATCAACACCAAAAGCTTGAATTGAATCCACCGGAGAAGAAAAAGAATGAAGAATGATGAACTTGAGGCTCCGTTAGTATCTTCATGAGAATCACAGGGTAAGAACATTGAAAGAAAGGAATGGAGAAAATTCACATGAATAAAATGGATACTTGATTCAAAAATCTGAGCCCTTGAAGAAAAGGGGTGGGAGGGCGGGAAAACAAAGACAAGTTGGGACGGACGAAACAAACACCGTTGGAAAGAATTGAGAATTGATCTCGCGAATGTAGGAATGATCAGATCCACTTGAAGAGAAGCACACCGGTTGACAAGGATTGACATGAAAAACTCGATGATCGAGAAAGATTGGTATTCACATAGAAATATGAGAACACCGCTTAGACAAGGGATGGAATCCACATTTGACTTCGAAGCAACTCGAATACCACAATGAAAAAAAAACAAAGGATTGGCTTGCAGAATAAGCCGGAAACAAACATATGATAGAGATTTCGTCCAAAGTTTTCGTGGTGGGGCCCACACGGGCTCGATCATACAGCACCATCATATACAAGGCAGTGCACATGACATACGAAGCGTCCCCGAGTTAGCATAGCCAATGACTCTTTAAGACACAACGAGACCACTGTAAAACCAACCGTGGATAGGCGGACCACCAGACGTCGAACCCCAATTTCATAGCATACATCTTTCAGAAAGATATCCTATGATATACTTGAATTCCCACTTATAAACTCCCAAAACTTTCTGGGTATGCAATCAGGTGTTGGGGATACAGGGGAAGCATAATATCTCACCAAAAGCAAGCAAATCCTACATCCAGCTGTATCCATCCTTCAACACATAACCAAGAAACCTTCGAAAATCATTTACCTCAACCTTCGAAAAGCATCCATTATACAAGTTATGGCAATACTCCCGAACTCCCGCCCCAGTACTGGGTGGCGTCGAGGTTATCTCACCAACAACTGCATAAAAGAGATTTTTGATGTCGGCGAACTCAGGTATTCGAGAACCGTAACGATAAAATTGTGACGACAACACCTCTGAGCTCAACTCCTCGGGACACTGCCACAACCCCTAAATGTTAGAAGGCACCAAGAACAATGTTCTAGTCACAAAACCATCGGAACGATTCCAAGATACCCGCGTGATCCTAAAAAAAAGTCTTGAAGTTTGAGAAGAGAAGAGTCAAAACTCTACGTCAGAAGGCCTCACCAGAGCGACGAAGGGACTAAGGAGTAAAAAGAATCCTACTCTCTGATATATATAATCCTATAGGACTCAAAACAATTTTATAGACTCAACAACACCAGCGATTCGATCAAGCAGGGGGCTCCTAAGTCGGGGAAGGCTCTGATTACCAACTTGTTACACCCACGATGCGGATATATCTCCCACGTGTCGGAGAATGACTTAGAGGCATAACCGCATTGTAGGCATGTCGCAAGAGGGGTAATCTTTACACATCCCATGTATTGATTAAGAAAGGGATAAAGAGTTGGCTTACAATCGCCACTTCACACAATACATGAATATAACATTACAACATCCAGAATACAAACAAGGTCTGACTATGGAACCAAAATAAAAGAAGACCAGCCCTAATGCTAGATCCCCGATCGCCCCGATTGGGCTCCACTACTAATCAACTGGAAATGAAACAACACAACGACACGATCTTCATCGAGATCCTCCTTAAGCTCGGTTGCGTCACCTGCACAGACATCATCGGCACCTGCAACTGGTTTTGGAAGTAAACTGTGAGTCACTGGGACTCAGCAATCTCACACCCTCGCGATCAAGACTATTTAAGCTTATGGGTAGGGAAAAGGTAGTGAGGTGGAGCTGCAGCAAGCACTAGCATATATGGTGGCTAACTTACGCAAATGAGAGTGAGAATAGAAGCAAAGCATGGTCACAAACTAGAAGTGATCAAGAAGTGATCCTGAAACTACTTACGTTCAAGCATAACTCCAACGCCGTGTTCACTTCCCGGACTCCGCCGAGAAGAGACCATCACAGTGACACACGCGGTTGATGTATTTTAGTTAAGTTAAGTGTCAAGTTCTCTACAACCGGACATTAACAAATTTCCATCTGCCCATAACCGTGGGCACGACTTTCGAAAGTTCAAAACCCTGCAAGGATGTCCCAACTTAGCCCATCACAAGCTCTCACGGTCAACGAAGGATATTCCTCCTCCCAGTAAGACCCGATCAGACTCGGAATCCCGGTTACAAGACATTTCGACAATGGTAAAACAAGACCAGCAAAGCCGCCCAATGCGCCGACATCCTGATAGGAACTGCACATATATCGTTCTCAAGGCAACACCGGATTGTCCAAGATTCCGGTAGGCCAGCGGAGAGTTGCCCCTGGTGGCCACCGGCTGCTGACAGGTTCGGACCAACACTTAGACAAGCACTGGCCCTGGGGTTAAAATAAAGATGACCCTTGAGTCTGCAGAACCCAAGGGAAAAAGGCTAGGTGGCAAATGGTAAAACCAAGGTTGGGCCTTGCTGGAGGAGTTTTATTCAAAGCAAACTGTCATGGGGTTCCCATTATAACCCAACCGCGTAAGAAACGCAAAATCAAGGAACATAACACCGGTATGACGGATACTAGGGCCGCAAGAGTGGAACAAAACACCAGGCATAAGGCCGAGCCTTCCACCCTTTACCAAGTATATAGATGCATTAATTAAATAAGAGATATTGTGATATCCCAACAAATAGCCATGTTCCAACAAGGAACAAACTCCAATCTTCACCTTCAACTAGCAATGCTATAAGAGGGGTTGAGCAAAGCGGTAACATAGCCAAACAACGGTTTGCTAGGACAAGGTGGGTTAGAGGTTTGACATGGCAATATGGGAGGCATGATAAAACATGTGGTAGGTATCGCGGCATAGGCATAGCAATAGAGCGAGAAACTAGCAAGCAAAGATAGAAGTGATTTCGAGGGTATGACCATCTTGCCTGCAAAGCTCTCCGAGTTGATGAAAGCTTGATCCTCGTAAGCGTACTCAACGGGTTCCTCGAACACGAACTAGACTCCCGGCTCTATCCAAGTCAAGAACACAAACAAAGGAACCAACAATCAACCACGGTGCAATGTGCAAGCAACATGATGCAAAACATGGCATGATATGCGGGATGTGATATGCAATGAATATGCGTGCTCCAGAAGGAAAAGATTGAACCAGGCCTCAACTTGGCAAACCAAGCATGCCGCTGGAAAGATGACTTGATTTCGATCAAAATCGATAAAGATCACCGGAATCGGATGCACGGTTTGCAAATGGCAAGCAAAACAAGAATGGTACAATTCTGCGATTAACAGCATGATGCCATCTAGAATGCAACAAGAAACTAAGCTACTACACTCCAACATAGCAACAAAGCACATGGCAGTGATCTACTCAAGATGCTTGACAAAAGATGAACACTGAGCTATGGCTAATTCACACAGTAGCAGGCTCAAACAAGCATGGCAAAAGTGCAAAAGATATCAGGATTACAGACTTAGTGAAAATAACAACGTGCTAGGAATTAACATCAGGAAGCAATGTTTAGAGCAAGATAACAACATGCTACAGGATCAGAACAGGGCAAAGCAAGGCATGGCATGAAAATACTCGAAGCACATAACAAAAGTCCTGTACCGACCATAAGCGAAAAGGGATCAGAAAATATGATGGCAAGCATGTAAACATAGCAAGTTTCGTTAACAGATTCAGACTTGGCAGAAAACAGGACATGGCAAAAACAGAGTTACGTAGGCATGTTTGCGAGCTCGATGCACTCACCACAAGGCATTGCATGATAAACTAAGCATACACCCAGCAAGAAGACATGATAAATAAGCTAAACATGGCAAGAAAAATCTCATAGCATGCATGGATCAACTACAACAACCTCGGCAAAATTGAATAACATGTAAACAATCTGCCAGGAACATTTTATAGCAAAAGAAGAGTGAGATTGAGTCATGCTAGGGCACTCCATAAATGCAAACAAGGACATGGATGGGTAGAGCATAACAATATCTCAAAATCATCCTTACTGAACATACTCAAACAAGGCATGGATCACTCTGTAACAACATCAATACATGGCATAAAATAACAGCAGACAAAGACTTAGTGAAAATCTTGAGATCCTAAAAACAGTAATATCACGAGAGCTACTTTGCATGCTTGTGCTAGTCACCACATTGATCACAAAAATACATGGCATACACCCCTGTAAAGATGGCATGGCATATAACAAAACACATGTAGAGCTCATGCCCATATGCAGCACACAATAATCATGACAAAAATGACAAAAGCTCATAATCTGAAAAGAAACAACACCTAACATTTTATAGCACTCTTGCAACAACATTTAGGGCATCAAGATGGACTCCAACAAGCATGGTGCAATGGAACAAAATGAAGAGCACATCATGATGAACATTTTGATATATCACACGCGCAAAACGGAGCTACGGATGATGAGATATGGTGCGATGAACATAGCTAGAAAATGTTAGAAACTAGGGACTTGGTGGAAATTAGCACCTCGGGGAAAAGTCAACGGGCGAGGTGGCGGCGGATCTCGCCGGAGCCAGGGAAGAAGATGGACGGAGAGGAGGGGGCCGGCGAGGGGGGCACTAGATCTGGCCTTCCCGCGGCCGGATCTTGCCGGGGCGGCGCGGTGGTAGGTGAACGACGGCGGCGGACAGCGCGGAGGGCGGAGCAGGGCACGCGGCGCGAGGGGCGGGGCGCGCCGGCGAGGTCGG
>NC_041380.1:95184601-95185610 GCF_002162155.2 Triticum dicoccoides | reverse complement strand
GCGCGTGGACGCTCGGGCGGCGGTGAGGGAACAGGCCCCGCGGGCTAGGCATGGGCCTCGCGGGCCGGTGGGAGGCGCGGGGCGGCGGGCGCCCACGTGGCGGCGGCAGAGTGGATCCAGGGTGCGGCGGACTGACGTGGCGGCATATGGTTGGGCCGCGTGACGTGTCCAACGCGGATGGACATGTCCGACGGCGTGGTGGAGAAGGGACTAGGGTCTGGACCCGAAAATTCAGAGGGGGAGGTGTTTATATAGGTAGAGGGAGCTAGGAGTGTCCAAATGAGGTGTGGTTTTCGGACACGCGATCGTGATCGAACGACCGAAAGCATGGAGCGGGTTTGAATGGTTTTTGGGCCACTTTGGAGAGGTGTTGGGCTGCAACACACACGAGGCCTTTACGATTCCTCGGTTAACCGTTGGGGTATCAAACGAAGTCCAAATGGCACGAAACTTGACAGGCGGTCTACCGGTAGTGAACCAAGGCCGCTTGGCAAGTCTTGGTCCAATCCGAGAACGTTTAACACCCGCACACGAAAGGAGGCAAAAGGGGACGCCGGAGGACGTAGGAGTGCAGAATGCAAAACGGACAACGGGGAAAATGCACGAATGCATGAGACGGACACGTATGCAAATGCGATGCACATGATGACATGATATGAAATGCAAGACACGCAAACAAATGACAAGGCAACAACAGCGAATAACTGGAAGACACCTGGCGCGACGGTCTCGGGGCGTTACAACACTCCACCACTACGACAGGATCTCGTCCCGAGATCCAGAATGGCACTGGAGGGAAAACGGAAGAGAAAGAGAAGATGTAAAACTAAGTTGCTTCTTTGCCAAATGAGTGAAACCAAAGAACCTTGAAGCCTAGGAGAGGAGGGGGCTGGTGAGGGGGCACCGGATCAGGCCTTCCCGCGGACGGATCTGGGCGGGGCGGCGCGGTGGTAGGTGAACAGCGGCGGCGGACAGGGCGGTGGGCGGAGCAGGGCGCGCCGACGAGGTC
>NC_041380.1:95167682-95184234 GCF_002162155.2 Triticum dicoccoides | reverse complement strand
AGGACCGCGGCGGGGTGTGCGGACGCTCGGGCAGCGGCGCAGGGCACCTCGGGCGGCGGCGAGGGAACGGGCCCCCGGGCCAGGCATGGGCCTCGCGGGCCGGTGGGAGGTGCGGGGCGGCGGGCGCCCACGTGACGGTGGCGGACTGGATCCAGGCGGCGGCGGAGTGACGGGGCGGCACGTGGTTGGTCCGCGCGATGTGTCCGGCGGACATGTCCGGCGCGCATGGACATGTCCGGCGGCGCGGTGGAGAAGGGACTAGGGTTTGGACCCGAAAATTCGGAGGGGGAGGTGTTTATATGGGTAGAGGGAGCTAGGAGTGTCCAAATGAGGTGCGGTTTTCGGCCACGCGATCGTGATCGAACGAACGAGAGCATGGAGGGGGTTTGAATTGGTTTTGGGCCACTGTGGAGAGGTGTTGGGTTGCAACACACACAAGGCCTTTACGGTTCCTCGGTTAGCCGTTGGAGTATCAAACGAAGTCCAAATGGCACGAAACTTGACAGGAGGTCTACCAGTAGTGAACCAAGGCCGCTTGGCAAGTCCCGGTCCAATCCGAGAAAGTTTAACACCCGCACACGAAAAGAGGCAAAAGGGGACGCCGGAGGATGTAAGAATGCCGGGATGCAAAATGAACAACGGGGAAAATGCACGGATGCATGAGACGGATACGTATGCAAATGCGATGCACATGATGACATGATATGAAATGCAAGACACACAAACAAATGACAAGGCAACAACAGCGAATAACTGGAAGACACCTGGCACAACGGTCTCGGGGCGTTACACGACCTCAACTCCAACTCTATATATTCGTGTTTGGAGAGAAAAAATCAAGGAGAAAGATTCATCACATTTTACGATTCCGAGCCGCCACCAAGCCCTAAAATTCTCGGGAGGGCTGATCTGGAGTCCGTTCGTGGCTCCGGAGAGGGGAATCCGTCACCATCTTCATCATCAACCATCCTCCATCACCAATTTCATTATTCTCACCACCGTGCATGAGTAATTCCATCGTAGGCTTGCTGGGCAGTGATGGGTCGGACGAGATTTATCATGTAATCGAGTTAGTTTTGTTAGGGTTTGATCCCTAGTATCCACTATGTTCTGAGATTGATGTTGCTATGACTTTGCTATGCTTAATGCTTGTCACTAGGGCCCGAGTGCCATGATTTCAGATCTAATCCTATTATGTTTTCGTGAATATATGTGAGTTCTTGATCCTATCTTGCAAGTCTATAGTCACCTACTATGTGTTATGATCCGGCAACCCCGAAGTGACAATAATCGGGACCACTTCCGGTGATGACCGTAGTTTGAGGAGTTCATGTATTCACTATGTGTTAATGCTTTGGTCCGGTACTCTACTAAAAGGAGGCCTTAATATCCCTTAGTTTCTGCTAGGACCCCGCTGCCACGGGAGGGTAGGATAAAAGATGCCATTCAAGTTCTTTTCCATAAGCATGTATGACTATATTCGGAATACATTCCTACATTACATTGATGAATTGGAGCTAGTTCTGTGTCACCCTGGGTTATGACTGTTACATGATGAACCACATCCGGCATAATTCTCTATCACCGATGCATTGCCTACGAGCTTTCCATATATTGTTCTTCGCTTATTTACTTTTCTGTTGCTATTGTTATCATCACTATAAAACACCAAAAACATTACTTTTGCTACTGTTACCTTTTGCTATCATTACCACTAGTATCATATTACTTTGCTACTAAATACTTTGCTGCAGATATTAAGTTTCCAGGTGTGGTTGAATTGACAACTCAGCTGCTAATACTTGAGAATATTCTTTGGCCCCCCTTGTGTCGAATCAATAAATTTGGGTTGAATACTCTATCCTTGAAAACTGTTGCGATCCCCTATACTTGTGGGTTATCACACGGTAGCTTCATCAACATCGTCACCACACCGTCGTGCTGACGAAACTCTTCCCCGAGCTCTATTGGATCGTGAGTTTGCGGGACGTCACCGAGTTGAACGTGTGCTGAACGAGAAGGTGCCGTATGTTCGGTACTGAGGATTGGTCGATCGTCAAGACATACGACTACATCAACCACGTTGTCATAACGCATCCGCTTAACGGTCTACGAGGGTACGTGGATGACACTCTCCCCTCTCGTTGCTATGCATCACCATGATCCTGCATGTGCGTAGGAAATCTTTGAAATTACTACGTTCCCCCAACACTTGGAAAGGAAGGCAGAAACATGGGAAATGTGGCTTTTGGTAAGGGGGAGGGGGCGGAGAGGTAGATATTTCCGCGAAAACCGAAAATTTGGAATCGCTTCAGCGAAAAAAACTGGCGTGCAAAGTGTCATCAGACACGGTCCCTTATTCAGAATTGTGTATGATATGTGAAGATCACAAACGATTCAGATAACATAACTCGTGTGTGATGAGTTTGAACGTCAAAATTTTTGATTTGAATTTCCATGGTTACAATGGTCATCCACGTCATTGCATAATTTGGGTACACAAAGGAGACTACAACACACCCACACTTCTTAATCGAGCAAGTTCAGCAATTAAATAGAGCTAGCTGACCTAAACATTACTCTAACAAATTAAAGACCGGTGCTATTAATTAAACAAAACAAAGAGTACGACTATGGTTGGTGCTCGTTGATCTCCTGGGGAAGGGGCTCCATGGTGTCCATCGCACCATACTCGGCAAGCATCTCGCCATCTGTGTCCGCCATCTCGTTGGAAAAGGTCGCCACGAGCTGGGCGTGGGCGGACACGATCTGGGCTTGGACGAGCTCCGTCGTCACAAGGTATGCGGTGGAGGAACGGACGGCTTCTCGAACGCTCTCGGCGATTGCCAGCTCTTCGGTCATGGGTTGCCGACCATCGTCGGAGAAGCTTCGTTCAATTTGTGCGGTGACCGCCAGGAGCTGGGCATGGGCGGCCTCGACATGGTCGTGGGCAGCCTCCATCAGGGCTAAGGCCGCCGCTGCGGAATGGACAGCTGTTGTGCCGCTCTCGCCAGTTGCTATCCGCGAAGCAGATGTTGCTGCCGCCACCTAAGAAGCAACAGCGGCTGTTTGGGCTGCCTTGGCCGCCCGGTCGCAGACTGCAGCCGTGCTCATGCACCTTGTTAGCACGCGCAAGGCGGCTACGGCCGCGCTCTCGCTGGAGTGGGCCACCAAAGTTGCCCTCACGACACTGGTCCACGTGCCCATCTTTCACTGGCGACGATTGAACAGTGAAATGATATTTGGGGAGCGAGCTAGTGTGCTTGAGACGCTAGCTGTGGACTGTAGCCGACACACCTTCTCGCGTAAGCCATGGGCGTACTATACACCGACGGTGCTCTAGGATATTTTGTGTTGCATCTCACACAGTTGGTGATAATAAATTGTGTGCGATCTACTTGATTTTTCATCTTGATTTGAATTACATAATGGGGTCACAACGTCAATGGACGGTGTTTGAATTGCTAGACCTTTGATCTGGAGTGAACATGCAACTATATGTGTGTCGTAAAAGAATTGGAATTATTCAGGGTTTGTTTGAATATTTTATACATTAAATTAGTTTTCTAGCCATTTCATGTGCACAATTCAAAATTAAACTACATGCACATGCTCCGGTGCACCAACATGGGTTGTAAAATCATATATGTGTCCATGAGTTTATGCTTATGTCCAATGCAAGAAATGGGGTTGAAATTCGAACACCACGGCACCATGGCTCTCCGGCAAACGTCAACGTACTTGCTTTTGTAATTCTAGTAAATCCAAAATTCATTCGAAATTCATGAAACTTGGCATGCTATCATGGAGCAGCATCAACATGCCGTGGTAAAATTTTGTCCCATTTGGGGCAGGTTTGGGTATAAGCTTCTCATAAACTAGAGTTTCTCACAACAAGTGTGATGGTTTCGGTAGGGAACGTTTCACCTTTCTGGACGAAACAATATCCATTGCCTCTTCTCGATTTCAAATTTTTTCCTAGTGTCAACATAGAACAACAGGAGTGTTGTGTCAATTTTTGTGATTTTTTGGGGTTCGCTTGGAAATTTTTATATATTAACTAAGTTTTCTATGCATTCATGTGCATAATTCAAATTTGAACTACAGGCGCATGCTGTAATGCATATAAATTAGTTGAGATTTCAAATTTATGTCCTTGGTTGCCTGCTTAGGTCCCAAGCAAGAAATGGGAATGAATGTCAAACACCCTGCCACTGTCACTCAGCCGCAAATATTGAGATACATGGTATTTAAATTCTAGTAAATCCAAAACTCGCCTGAAATTCATGAAACATGGCATGCTATCATGGAGCGGCATCAACATGTTGTGGTAAAAATTATGTCCCATTTGGGGTAGGTTTGCGTATATGCTTCTCACAACAAGCATGATGGTTTCGGTAGGGAGCGTCCCACCTTTGGGGACGAAACGATATCCATTGCCTCTTATTGCTTTCAAAAAATTTCTTGTGTCAACATAGAACAACAGGAGTGTTGTGTCAATTTTTGTGATTTTTCGGGGTTCGTTTGAACATTTTTATGCATTAACTGAGTTTTCAATGCATTTATGTGCATAATTCAAATTTGAACTGCATGCACATGCTCCAGTGCATATAAATTTGTTGAAAAATCAAATTTGTGTCCTTGGGTGCATACTTAGCTCCCATGCAAGAAATGGTAATGAATTTCAAACACCAGGGCACCGTTGATTGCCGACAAAACATTGAGATATCTGGTTTTAAAATTCTAGTAAATCCAAAACTCATCTGAAATTCATGAAACTTGGCATGCTATCATGGAGCGGCATCAACATGCCATGGTAAAATTTTTGTCCCATTTGGGGCAGGTTTGGGTAAATGCTTCTCACAAACTAGAGCTTCTCACAACATTCATGATGGTTTCGGTAGGGAACGTCCCACCTTTGGGGACGAAATGATATCCATTGCCTCTTATTGCTTCCAAAAAAATTCTCGTGTCAACATAGAAAAACAGGAGTGTTGTGTCAATTTTTGTGATTTTTCGGGGTTCGTTTGGACATTTTTATGTATTAATTGAGTTTTCAATGCTTTTATGTGCATAATTCAAATTTGAATTACACGCCCATGCTCTAGTGCATATAAATTGGTTGAAAAATCATATATGTGTCCTTGGGTGCATGATTAGGTCCCATGCAAGAAATGAGAATGAATTTCAAACACCAGGGCACCATTGATTGCCGGCACAACATTGAGATACATGGTTCTTAAATTCTAGTAAATCCAAAACTCGTCTGAAATTCATGAAACTTGGCATGCTATCATGGAGCGGCATCAACATGTCGTGGTAAAATTTTTGTCCCATTTGGGGCGGGTTTGGGTATATGCTTCTCACAAACCAGAGCTTCCCACAACAAGCATGATGGTTTCGGTAGGGAACCTCCCACCTTTGGGGACGAAACTATATCCATTGCCTCTTATTGCTTTCAAAAAATTTCTCGTGTCATCATAGAACAACGGGAGTGTTGTGTCAATTTTTGTGATTTTTCGGGGTTCGTTTGGATATTTTTATGCATTAACTAAGTTTTCAATGCATTTATGTGCATAATTCAAATTTGAACTACATGCACATGCTCCAGTGCATATAAATTGGTTGAAAAAAAATCATATATGTGTCCTTGGGTGCATGCTTAGGTCCCATGAAAGAAATGAGAATGAATTTCAAACACTAGGGCACCGTTGATTGCCGGCAAAATGTTGAGATACTTTATTTTTAAATTCTAGTAAATCCAAAACTCGTCTGAAATTCATGAAACTTGGCATTCTATCATGGAATGGCACCCGACATGCTGTAATTTCATATGGTAATTTAATTTAATTTCTAGGGAAGTGTTCCATGCCTTTCCTTAACGGAAATTTGAATCTAATATTCCCTTCCATCATATCAATGATTGCACCAATCTTTCTAAGGAAAGGTCTACCAAGAATAATAGGACATGAAGGATTGGAATCTATATTAAGAACAATGAAATCTACGGGCACATAATTCCTATTTGCAACAATAAGAACATCATTAATTCTTTCCATGGGTTTCTTAATGGTGGAATCCGCAAGGTGCAAATTTAAAGAACAATCATAAAATTCACGGAAACCTAGCAAATCACACAAAGTTTTTGGGATTGTGGAAACACTGGCACCCAAATCACACAAAGCATAGCATTCATGATCTTTAATTTTAATTTTAATTGTATGTTCCCATTCATCATAAAGTTTTCTAGGGATAGAAACTTCCAACTCAAGTTTTTCTTCATAAGATTGCATCAAAGCATCAACGATATGTTTAGTAAAAGCTTTATTTTGACTATAAGCATGAGGAGAATTTAGCACGGATTGCAACAAGGAAATACAATCTATCAAAGAGCAATTATCATAATTAAATTCCTTGAAATCCAAGATAGTGGGTTCATTTCTATCTAAAGTTTTAACCTCTTCAATACCACTTTTAACAATTTGAGCATCAAGATCTAAAAATCTGAATTTTTGGGACGCCTTCTAACTAAAGTTGAATCATCTCCAGTCCCATCATTATCAAGATTCGTATTGCAAAACAAATATTTAATAGGGGACATATCAATAACTTTTAGATCTTCATGTTTATTCTCATAAAAACTAGAAGAACACGCCTTCACAATGCAATCTTTCTTGGCACGCATCCTAGCGGTTCTTTCCTTGCACTCATCAATGGAAATTCTCATGGCTTTGAGAGACTCATTGATATCATGCTTAGGAGGAATAAATCTAAGTTTCAAAGAATCAACATCAAGAGAAATTCTATCCACATTCCTAGCCAATTCATCAATCTTAGGCATTTTTTCTTCAAGCAAAGCATTGAAATTATTTTGAGAAATCATAAATTCTTGAACACTAGGATTAAAGTTTCCTCTATACGCATTGTTACCAAAATTATTCCTACCAACAAAATTCACATGCATAGATTAATTATTATTATCAATCAAAGTAGACAAAGGCATATCATTAGGATTAGAAGAAACATTCTTATTAGCAAACAATTTCATAAGTTCATCCATCTTTCCACTCAAAACATTAATTTCTTCAATCGCATGAACCTTTTTACTAGTAGATCTTTCAGTGTGCCATTGAGAATAATTAACCATAATATTATCTAGGAGTTTAGTAGCTTCTCCTAAAGTTATTTCCATAAAAGTGCCTCCCGCGGATGAATCTAAAAGATTTCTATAAGCAAAATTCAATTCGGCATAAATTTTTTGTATAATCATCCACAAATTGAAACCATGAGTAGGGCAATTACGTATCATTAATTTCATCCTCTCCCAAGCTTGTGCAACATGTTCATGATCAAGTTGCTTAAAATTCATAATATCATTTCTAAGAGAGATGATCTTAGCGGGAGGAAAATACTTAGAGATAAAAGCATCTTTTCACTTATTACAAGAATCAGTACTATTTTTAGGCAAAGATGAAAACCAAGTTTTAGCGCGATCTCTAAGAGAAAACGGAAATAGCTTCAATTTAATAATATCATTATTCACATCTTTCTTCTTTTGCATATCACACAAATCAACAAAGCTATTTAGATGGGTAGCGGCATCTTCACTAGGAAGGCCGGCGAATTGATCTTTCATGACAAGATTCAACAAAGCAGCATTAATTTCACAAGGTTTAGCTTCGGTAAGAGGAGCAATCGGGGTACTAAGAAAATCATTGTTGTTGGTATTTGTAAAGTCACACAATTTAGTATTGTCTTGAGCCATCGTGACAAGCAAGCAATCCAACACACGAGCAAACAAGAAGCAAGCGAAAAAGAGGCAAACAGAAAAGAGAGCGAATAAAACGGCAAGGGTGAAGTGGGGGAGAGGAAAGCGAGAGGCAAATGGCAAATAATGTAATGTGAGGGATAAGAGTTTGTGATGGGTAAATGGTGTGTCCTGACTTGTGCGTAGACTCCCCGGCAAAGGCGCCAGAAAAATCCTTCTTTTTACCTCTTGAGCACTGCGTTGGTTTTCCCTTGAAGAGGAAAGGGTGATGCAGTAAAGTAGCGTAAGTATTTCCCTCAGTTTTTGAGAACCAAGGTATCAATCCAGTAGGAGGCCACCCTCAAGTCCCTTGCACCTACACAAACAAATAAGAACTTTGCAACCAATGCGATAAAGGGGTTGTCAATCCCTTCATGACCACTTGCAAAAGTTAGATCTGATAGAGAAGATAAGATAATATTTTTGGTATTTCTATGATAAAGACTAAAAGTAAAGAAATAAAAATAAACGGAACAAGAAATAGCTTGTTGACGGGAGATTAATATGATGGAAAATAGACCCGAGGGCCATAGGTTTCACTAGTGGCTTCTCTCAAGATAGCATAAGTATTACGGTGGGTAAACAAATTACTGTCGAGCAATTGATAGAATTGAGCATAGTTATGAGAATATCTAGGTATGATCATGTATATAGGCATCACGTCCATGACAAGTAGACCAACTCATGCCTGCATCTACTACTATTACTCCGCACATCGACCGCTATCCAGCATGCATCTAGAGTATTAAGTTCATCAGAACGGAGCAATGCTTTAAACAAGATGACATGATGTAGAGGGATAAACTCATGCAATATGATATAAACCCCATATTTTTATCCTCGATGGCAATAGTACAATATGTGTCGTTTCCCGTACTGTCACTGGGATCGAGCACCGCAAGATTGAACCCAAAGCCAAGCACTTCTCCCATTGCAAGAAAGATCAATCTAGTAGGCCAAACCAAACTGATAATTTGAAGAGACTTGCAAAGATAACCAATCATACATAAAAGAATTTAGAGAAGATTCAAATATTGTTCATAGATAATCTTGAACATAAAACCACAATTCATCAGATCTCGACAAACACATCGCAAAAGAAGATTACATCGAATAGATCTCCAAGAGAATTGAGGAGAACTTTGTATTGAGATCCAAAGAAAGAGAAGAAGCCATCTAGCTAATAACTATGGACCCGAAGGTCTGAGGTAAACTACTCACACATCATCGGAGAGGCTATAGTGTTGGTGTAGAAGTCCTCCGTGATCAATGCCCCCTCTGGTGGAGTGCCGGAAAAGGCCCCACGATGGGATCTCATGGGTACAGAAGGTTGCGTCGGTGGAATTAGGTTTTCGTGGTGCTCCTCGATGGTGGGGTACGTAGGTATATATAGGAGGAAGAAGTAGGTCGGTGGAGCCACGAGGGGCCCATGAGGGTGGAGGGCGCGCCCAAGGGGTAGGCATGCCCCCTGCCTCGTGGCCTCCTCGTTGATTGCTTGACGTCCACTCCAAGTTCTCTGATCACATTTGTTCCAAAAATAACACTCCCAAAGGTTTCATTCTGTTTGGACTCCGTTTGATATTCTTTTTCTGCGAAACACTGAAATAGGCAAAAAAAATAGCAATTTGGGATGGGCCTCCGGTTAATAGGTTAGTCCAAAAAATAATATAAAAGTGTATAAATAAGCCCATTAAACATCCAAAACAGAATATATAATAGCATGGAACAATCAAAAATTATAGATACGTTGGAGACGTATCAATAGTCCTTTGTTGATTTATACAATACTCTTTGCACTTCACTTACATCTTTTGAGTATGGCTTTATAGAATGCTTCATGTGCTTCACTTATATCATTTGAACTTTGGATTGCCTGTTTCTCTACATATAGAAAACCGCCATGTGTAGAATTCTCTTTTGCTTCACTTATACTCCGTATTTGTTAGAGCGTGGGAATATCTTTTGTAGAAAGAATTAAACTCTCATGCTTCACTTATATCTATTTAGAGAGTTAACAGGAATTGATTATTCACATGGTTAGTCATAGAATCCTACATAAAACTTGTAGATCACTAAATATGATATGTTTGATTCCTTGCAATAGTTTTGCGATATGGAGATGGTAATATGTGGGAGGTACTAGTGAATTATTGTGGTTTAGTAAGAATATTGGTGTTAACATTTGTGATTCCCGAAGCATGCATGTATGGTCTCTCGTTATGCGATGATATTGGAGCATGATTTATTATTGATTGTCTTCCTTATGAGTGGCGGACGGTGACGAGCGGTAGTCTTTTCCTACCAATCTATTCCCCTAGGGGCATGCATAGTAGTACTTTCCTTCGAGGGCTAATAAACTTTCGCAATAAGTATGTGAGTTCTTTATGACTAATGTGAGTGCATGGATTATACACACTCTTACGTTTCCGCAATTTTCTAGCCTCTTTGTTACCGTGCATTGCCCTTTCTCACCTCGAGAGTCGGTGCAAACTTCGTTGGTGCATCCAAACCCCATGATATGATACACTCTATCACATATAAGCCTCATTATATCTTCCTCAAAATAACCACCATACCTACCTATTACGGCAATTCCATAGCCATTCCGAGATATATTGCCATGCAACTTCCATCATCATCATATACATGACTTGAGCATTCATTGTCATATTGCTTTGCATGATCGTAAGATAGCTATCATGATATTTTCATGGCTTGTCCATTTTTTATATCTTTGCTATGCTAGATCATTGCACATCATGGTACACTGCCAGAGGCATTCATATAGAGTCATATTTTGTTCTATCATCGAGTTGTAATTTTAAGTTGTAAGTAAATAAAAGTGTGATGATCATCATTATTGGAGCACTATCCCATGTGAGGAAAGGATGATGGAGACTATGATTCCCTCACAAGTTGGGATGGGACTCTGGACTTAAAAATAAAATGAAAAGAGGCCAAAGAGCCCCCCCAAAAAAGAGGCCAAAGATCCCAAAACAAAAAAATGAGAGAAAAAGAGAGAAGGGGCAATGCTACTATCCTTTACCGCACTTGTGCTTCAGAGTAGCACCATGTTTTTCATATATAGAGTCTCCTATGTTGTCACTTTCATATACTAGTGGGAATTTTTCATTATAGAACTTGGCTTGTATATTCCGATGATGGGCTTCCTCAAATGCCCAAGGTCTTCATGAGCAAGCAAGTTGGATGCACACCCACTTAGTTTTCAGTTTGAGCTTTCATACACTTATAGCTCTTAGTGCATTCGTTGCATGGCAATCCCTACTCCTCAGGTTGATATTGATTGATGGGCATCTCCATAGCCCGTTGATCCACCTAGTTAATGCAAGACTTTCTTCCTTCTCCTATTGATCCCTACCACCATCATATTCTATTCCACCCATAGTGCTATATCCATGGCTTGTGCTCATGTATTGCGTGGGGGTTGAAAGAGCTGAGGGGCGTTAAAAAGTATGAACCAATTTCTCGGCTTGTCATCGGGGTTGTGCATGATAAATACTTTGTGTTAAGAAGATGGAGAATGACAAGACTATATGATTTTGTAGGGATAACATTCTATAGCATTGATATTTTGAAAGACATGGTTGTTTGTTGGGACGCCTGAGTATTAATGTCTTTATGTCAAACTATAGACTATTGCTTTGAATCACTAGTGTCTTAATATTCATTCCATGATTAGATTACATGATCAAGATTATGTTAGGTAGCATTCCACATCAAAAATTATCTTTTTATCATTTACCTACTCGAACACGAGCTGGAATTAAGCTTGGGGATGCAGATATGTCTCTGTCATATCTATAATTTTTTATTATTTCATGCCAATATTCTACAACTTTCATATACTCTTGGAAACTTTTATATTATTTTTGGAACTAACATATTGATTCAGTGCCCAGTGTTAGTTCCTGTTTTTTCATGTTTTTTGTTTTGCAGAAAATCCATATCAAACGAAGTTCAAATGCGATAAAAATTTACGAAGATTTTTTGGAATATATGTAATTTTTTGGAAGTGGAATCAACGCGAGACAAAGCCCGAGGGGCCCACAAGCCCTAGGGGAGTGCCCCCTACCCAGGGCGTGCCTAGAAGGCTTGTGGCCACCCCACATGTCGGTTAGAGGTGACCTTCGGCCGCAAGGAAGCTTATATCCGAATAAAAATCATGTTAAAATTTCAGCCCAATCGGAGTTACGGATCTCCGGGAATTTAAGAAATGGTGAAAGGTCAGAAAACGAGAACGCGAAATAGAAGAGATAAGGCAGGGACTGATGGTGGTCTTCCGGCGGAACCGACATCCCAGATGTTTTCTCTAGCTTGGCAGTGTGATATTGTCTTGCATCTTTCATGTGGTGTCTAGCTTGTGTTGCTTTTAATTTGATTAAATTACTTCTACTTAGTTTACACAAATAGTTGTGAATATGCCATGTCGTCCTATTTTTCGTACATATTCCATCCTCGTATCAGGTGTTTGCCTTACATCAAAGTAGTGATTGCCAGTATCATGCATGAATGAGTTCTAAAGAGTGAATTTTATTGCTTTTTCTTGTCGGTTTTACTTGACAATGCAAAATCAATAAAGCATAAGGAAATTATCAAGACAGTGGATAATGGTGCTCCTTCTGACCAACTGAAACAGGGGGCCTCTACAGATTCTACTCTGACATCCTCCAAACAAGATTTGCAAGACAACACATGCATAGACACTCAACGAAGCTGTGTTGATGATGAGCACGTCTCCTCTAGTCCACCATCACAGGTGCTCCCTCTAGCTTGGCACTGGTGTATGTGGTTGCATGTTACGTATGATGTCTAGCTTGTATTGCTTCTAACTTTGTTGAATTCCATCAGCTTAATTTACACATTATACTTGTGAATAAGACATGTAGTCCTGTTTCTAGAACATACACTATATGTCTATCACACCATGTTCTTACATCAAAGTACTACTTTTGTGTAACCTACAACAATCACTTATCATAAGCCACGTTCAACTTGGGAGTGTGATATAGGTTACATCTCGCATTCTTTTCAAGCTTGTACTACTTCTAATTTTTTGAAATGGCACTTGTGACGAGACAACTTTAACTTGGTAGAGTAATATTCATTGTATCTTTCATATGATGTCTAGCTTTCACTGCTTCTAATTTGTTGAAATGCCTTCTACTTAGTTTACACATCATATAGATGTGAATACGCAATGTTGTGAATATGCAATGGCACTAATGACGAGAAACCTTTAACTTAGTAGAGTGATGTTGTTTGCATCTTGCATATGATTTATTTCTTGTACTACTTCACATTTGTTTAAATGCCAGTTATGACGAAACACTATTAACTTGGCAGAGTGATATTTGTGGCATCTTTCATATGGTGTCTACCTTCCATTGCATTGCTTCTAATTTATTGAAATGTCTTCTGCTTAGTTTACACATCATAGGTCTGATTATCTCATGCCTTTCTATTTTTCGTACATATTACATCCTCCTATCATGCGATTGTCTAACATCAAAGTTCAGTTTGTCTGTATCACGCATCAATTTGTTCTGTTGAACTAAATTTCTATTCCTTTTTCTTGTCGGCTTGATTTGACATGGCAAAGAGAAAGAGGAAGGAACACAGAATGGTAGGGGTTAGTACTCAGGATGCACGGATAAGGAAGCGAGAGAATTATGAAGATTTTGTTGGTACTGATAGTGCAATAGAAGGTCCAAGTCCAACAGATAATTGTACAAACACGGTATCCCTTGCTACACAAGCTATAAAACAATCCAAACACAAACGAAAAGCTAGCACCAAACAAGCGGTGACAACCCTAGCTGTTGCAGCACCTTCTTCCATGGTACCAACATATGCACAAGTTACTCATTTGTCAACTCAGCTAGCGGCAAGTTCCCAAGCTCCCTTGCCACCTGACACTACTTCCAAAGCACTCTTCCCATAAGAGGAGTTAGCAAGATCATATGAACCTTGTGAGCTTCAACAGCAAGAAGGTAGTTGCTCGAGTCATGTTATAGTTGCATGCTTCTTTATATGTAGTCTCACAGTTTGATGTACACTAACACTTCCTATGTTCGTTCTTGGACTAGCACCTAGGCGCAAGAGGAAATAGACATCAGGGATAATGCTCGATAGGTTAACTAAATCTAGAGAAGGAAAAATGGAGATCCGTTTTGAGGCAGGTTTTAAAAGGCCACGTGATGCTACAGGTTCAACCAAGTTTGTATCAGAGGCAGCGGTTGCCGTTAGGTATCATGCACGTATCCTCCCAATATGGATTCAATACAGGAATGACAACGACGAAACCCAATTCAACACCTTCCTCAACCATTTATCTGTAAGTATGGTTATGTGTGGAAATTAGTAATATCGCCTTGCTCTGTCCCATACTTTCTAGATTGCTGGTAATGAGACTCCCATAATTTTCAACAGATGAGGTTCAAGTCGGATAGCCAAGATGATGCAACCAGACAAGCATGCACCCATGTTTTCAAGTCTTCTCTGTGACAGTATCGGTACAACTTGCGGAAAACTCACTTTGAAGGCAAGGCTAACAATGAACTTGCCCAAACATCTCCAATGCAAAATATAACAGATGAAGACTGGAGAGGCCTTGTTAAACACTGTTCTGACCGAAAGTATCAAGTACGTTATATATATGTGATCAGATCACATGTTGAACTCCTATTTACACATGTGGCTCACAAATCTATCTTCTTCTAGGTGAATTGTTCAAAGAACAAGGCCAACCGTATGAAAGTGAAATTCCAACATTAGGTAGGATCTCGTAGCTATATTGCACACTGCGAGGCTCTTGTAACTAACTGCTGTTTCACTCTTTTCACTATGCCATATTATCATATCTATATTGACTTGTTCCAAATGTAGAGGAAAGCCCGCAAGGACCAAAAAGTAACTGAACCAAAAGCTATGGAAATCTTCAAGGATGGTCACACCAGTAAGACGAAGGGCATGACTACACCAGTCAAAGCAGTTGTTGTAAGTCCTTAATCCTCATCCCTTTTAACTACTGGTTACTCTGACTTGTGCATTGAACTGCATGGTTTGCAGCCAATGTCTATTATTCTTTCCGTATCAAAACCTCAACTACTCAGCCCTAGCTTTCTTCTGATCTGAACATTCCCTAGCAAAATGTCCCGCTTCCTTGCAGCGAAAACAAATTTCTTAGGGCTTCTTTGTGATTATGTAGGCTCCTTGGATTCTAGGCTTCTTTTCTGGACATTTACTTGCGTAATGACCTAAATCCTTGCACCTGTAACAAGCGATATGACTCAGGTCCTTCTATGCAGAAATTGAGTTATTCTGGGGGTGCCTTTGATTTCTCTTCCTGGGTTTCTCCGTAATGACCAGAGCATCTATTTACTGAGGGTCAAACTTCACTTCTGTTGTCAGGAAGTCTCTGAGATACTCTTGGCTTTCCTTCGTGCAATACTCTAGAAAATGTCCTTCTTCTCCACATGAATAGCAGGATTGGGCGAAAAACCTGTTTAGGCCTTCACCATCAGGGTCTTCAATAACTTCCTTCATCGCAGATTCTTCTGAATTTTCCCTGGGGGTTTCTTTCACGACTTCTTTCTGCTGCTTGGTAATTTCTTGTACCTTGGGGTAAATGTGACACTGACCAGGCTAGTGTGTAGTTCCTTTACACAGGAAACAACTAACTTGCCCAGTCGGGCACTCTTCGGCTGGGTGATTCTCCTCACAATGAGGGCATCCGTCCTTGTTTTCCTCATGGGTGTGTCCTATTTCTCCACATATCTTGCATGCACAAGTTTGCTTCATTTTACTGTCACCGGGCTTCTGGATAAAATGAGACCTCAGTAGAATCGTCTTGAATTCTTCCCAAGCATTTGCTTCATTCCATCCTTGTATAGCTTGATGTATCTCTCGCCATGTTGCAACACCTTGTGTGATGCCCCGTAAGGTGTATGGGACCATATACTATCCTTCAATATGGTGCTCCTTCATGTGATATTCCATGTTCCGTATCCATTGTGCTACCTCTGGCTGTGTCATTGATCTCAGAAATACAACTCCATCTTCATTCATCATCTATTGGGTCCAAGTGTTTTGGTATGAGATGCGGAAGATAGAGGGAGATACACGCAATACAAACAATAGTTTTGAAGGAACAAGTTTTATTTTGTGGCTATCAGAAAAATATCAAACAAATGACAGCTCACAAATCGTCGCATCTAACGTAAGTATATAACAGTGGTTTTGGTCTTATAAGGGTCAAATAAATCTTCGGAGTTTTCCAATTCTTAAAGTCTTCGGAGTCTTCTATTGTTGTAGCTACAATTCTTCCAACGCATGGTGAAATCCTCTTTACTCTGAAATGGCCATCAGTTGTCCGATATCTTGTACTTCTCGGAGTGAATTCAGTTGATCCTCCGTGTGGTCAAAAGGGAAAGGGTATACTCCGGCTATTGGAGGTAAGAGGGACTACTTGATAAAATCAGAAAAGACGAGAAGTAAGAGTCTTTTTGAAAATGAAGTTTTAGAGATATCCTATCCTAGGGCTTTCCAGTTTCTAGGGTCACGTTCTACAGTCAACCTGGCTCTGATACCATCTTTGTGGCGACCCGACCTCGGATGGTCAAGCCTCTGTGTATCTTTGCCATCCCTGGATCAGTATATTGGCACACACAGTACATCAATGTATATATCAAAGTGCAATCACATGTATAAATAACGTAAAACTGA
>NC_041380.1:95159868-95167171 GCF_002162155.2 Triticum dicoccoides | reverse complement strand
CCTCATAATACTCAGCGGAAACAATTAAACGGGTGTGGAGTACCATCAACGCCATCGGCAAGTTGAGTGTAGACCATAACTCTTTATCATAACTCTTACTCGTCGAAGAAAATCCTGCAACATGATACGTTGCAGCCGTGTAGGTCAGTACATTGAATGTACCGGCAAGATCGCAATAAGAGAAAACAGATGATAAACTATTCTATATGCAATATGGCTTTGTGGCTCTGTATCTAAGTTTTGTTTGCATAAAAGATGTTTTTATTTTCCCTACATCAAAGGAATATCAGGAGTCTTCACTACAGAGTTGTCTACAGTGATATGGTTCCGCCAACCGATGTCTCATAGCCCAAATCATCATACGTTGCCCATAATTAAGTTTTCGATCCAGTGTTGAGAGTTTTGAGATAGATCCAAGTCCAGAGGCTCAAATTGTCTGTAATCGGGGACACAACTAATCGATTAGGTTTAAACCCTCTATGGAGTTTTGTACACTTTACCCGCAAGATTCGATCCCTCTCTTTACTTTCTCGCACTTCTGGATGTTTGAGAATAAGACGACTGAAACATGGTCTTCTGAAGAGTTCCCCTGACCACTTTCGGTGCTCATCCAATCCTATCATAGTTCTACATCTGCTACCATCGTCCCAGCCAGATTCACCACTAAGGTCAACCAACCCAGAGCCCATAATGACTTGCGGTTGCACAGGTAGGCTTCCGGGCATGAAGTCTTCTTTCGTCTCTTTGACTCTGGGTGAAGCTTCCCGCAAGATGTCATGGCGCTTCTCCATGCATCCCGACCATCCACTTGTTGCTCCAGGGTGCCCATCAAATTTGTCCTTCACCCAGTAGTGTGTATTGAATTCTTATCTCGAGTCCCGAAATCTTGAGGTCTTGATGTCTTGAGGCCTTGAAGATGTAGTCCTTGCAGATGACATCATGGAGTTGTCGTCATTGACGTAGAGTCCTCCATTCTTCACACCACTCCTGAGCACTCATACCAACCCCGTCTACTATAGCATATCATTAAAATAAATCACGTCCCGGGCTTGGTAATAGGGAGATGGGTTTCCTACCTCATGCATACTACTCAACTACAAGGATTCAATATCACTACTGGAGGGATTGTTGCAAAGATGCCACTAAATGCAATAAAAACATAGGTATGAAAGCATGGTCAAAGTGAACTTGCCTGGTAAGTTGATGAAGATAATAATGCTCTCGGAATTAAAGACTTGGTAGAACTATTCGTCACTCCGTTGAAAATCTATATTAAACAGACATAGCATCCATATAAGCAAACATCCTAGCAAACAATTCTAGCACTCAAAATAGCAATCAAAACAACAAAGAAACTCAATAATAAAACTCAAACAAATTCCAAAGAACCATTGAATAAAACTACAAAGAAAACTACTAGGGAAAGTCTAAGAGTTTACTACAAACAACTAATATAGTTTTGCCCTAAGTAAAACTTAATAGCAATTAAAATACTAAACTAATTAACAGAAAAAATAGTGTTTATTAAAATAATAGAAGGTATTTTTCATAAACTTCTTCTAGCAAAATTCACAAAACTCAAACAATGCTGCTGAAGCAATAAAACCTAATAAAAATCATTTTTAGAATACCAAAATGATTTTAAATTTATTTTTCTCCATTTTTATGTTGTAGGGAATCATTTTACCCTAATTTCCATATATTTTAAATTTATTTTTCTCCATTTTTATGTTGTAGGGAATTCAAATATTTTCAAAACCCTTTTCATTTATTTAAATGGAAGAAGTCATATCATATTCACTCTGGGGTTTTGTGATGAAATGAATTTGAATTCATTGAGATCAATTGCAAGGATGAAAGTTTGGGAAAGTCATTTTATTCCCTCTCATTCAAATTTCAAAAAGTTTCACATTTCACTCAATTTCAGACAAGCAATCACACCACAATCAAACAAACAATCAAAACTATTTATTTAATATAACATTCCAAAATTTAGAATTTTGGGGTGTTACAGTATATAGACCAAAGCTATTTTGTTTGGTTTTGTTGCCTCCTTAATAACTTATGTTCTAGTACTACTAATGTACAAACTCAACTTTTCAGCAAGCTATGGAACTGTAGCAACCCGACCCGAATGGATCAACTCTTTGTGCTTAAGTGTCATCCCTGGATCGGTATGCTGACACACACAGTACTCGAGGATTTATAACAAAGGTAAATCACATGTATAAGTAACGTAAATACTATTACCTCAATCCAAATAGCAGAAGTAACAAGGTTGTGGATTCCCATCAACACCAACGTCAAAGTTGAGTGTAGAAATCATAACCCTAACGTATCACTTACTCGTCGTAAGAAATCCTGCAACATGAGACGTTGCAGCCACAAAGGGTCAGTACATTGAATGTACTGGCAAATTCACACCAGAGGATAATGATGAATAAAGGCTATCACTACATGCATATTTGGCTGGCGGAAAGGCTCTAGGGTTATAAGGTTTCTGCGAAAAGCCAATTTTCCCTACTGCAAAGGAATACATTTTATTTAACTATCATGGTGGTTGTTGAACATTGAGAATGGTTGACAGCATTCTGAATCCCAATTAAGTAACTTCATTAAAACCCAACAAAATTAATTTAAAGTAACATGATGAGATTCACATGATAATCCAGGTACTGGATACTCAAGATGTCCATAACCGGGGACACGGCTAACCATGATTAGTTTATACACTCTACAGAGGTTTGCGCACTTTTCCCCACAAGACTCGATCGCCTCCATTTGGTTTCTCGCACTACGTGGTGTTTGAGAAGACAGATGACCGAGACATAGTATTTCAGAAGTGCTAGCACCTTACGATGGATAGACCGTTACACCTACTTTCCCCTACATCTGCTAGTCTACCTTGTAAGAGTTCGCACGACTTAATCAACTATGCTAGAGCCCATAATAGCTTGTGGCTGCACACGGAAGTTTCTAGCATGAATAATCTCATAATCCCTTTGAGCCTGGGTGACGATCCATAAAAAACAGGCAATCCTGGTCTACCCAGGTGCCTAGACAGGCAATCCTGGAATACCCAGGTACCTCAATCCACCTAGATGTGTGTTTAAGTTGCCATCTTAAGTAAACCATTAATTAACAATCTCACATCTGTCATGAATACTCTCAAAACCCAATCCACGTCTATGAGCATAGCATGGCACTATAAGCATAACGTAATAGTAACTCCCAAGGTTTGAATGTAGGGCAATAGGTTCCTACCTCATCAACTACTTCCCAATACCCACATGTTATCAATCCTACTCATGCAATGTTTGAGGGTTGAGACTAATGCATAAAAACTGGGTATGAAAAGAGATATGATCAAAGTGTGAACTTGCCTGTAATGTTGATGAATATGATTCACACTCAAAAATCTTGATAGCTCTACTCGTCACACTCCGGTCAATCTATCGTAAGCAAGCAATAGTAACCACACATAAGCAAACACTCAAAAGATCGGAGAGAACAAAGAAACAATTCGGAAAACGTCAAAACCAAGCAAATAACTCTTACAACATAAAACAATTTCTAACAGTACCAAAATTATGTGAATTTGGCCTTATCAGAAAGTTTAGGTCAAGAGCTTTGATTTGCAAAAAGAATCAACTCAAACGGAGCTACAAAACTCAAATTATGATCAAACGAAGTTTGAATACAAATCTGATCTAATTCAAATTTTAAACTTTTCAAAAACATGTTTAAGTTGTTTATCTGGATAGAGTAGATCATAACGAAGAGGTGAGCGTTGGTTTCGTTGGATTTGGACAAACGAGCGAAAAGATGTGGTTGTTTGAAGTACAGGGACTATTCTGTAAATAAAGTATTCACAACTAGGTCCCTGGCCGAAAATTAAAAAGAAAAGGAAATATCTATCGAGCGAACGCTCGCTACAGAACCTAAACTGACAAAAACCGTTCATTACAGAGATCTAAACGACAAACGTTCGTTAAATGACTAGACTAAAAGAAAAACCGTGTTTTAAAGAAAAACTGAGAAGACAAAAAAATAACTGATCTAGGGTTCGGTTTTTTTATACCGGTCCTTGGCGGTTCGGCGGTCTTCGGTGGAAAACCGGAGACTCTCCGGCGAGGCTGCGGATTCCGGCGAGTCCGGCGAGCTCCGGCATCGGTGGATCCGGCGCGGCAGCGAGGCGGCGAGGGGCGAAAGCGGCGAGGTGGAGGTGCATGTGGAGTGCGGCAGTGACGTGGCGGAATCTGCGGCGGCAAGCGTGCGGCAGCGGCGGCTTCTGCGCGTGGAGGCAAGCGGCGGCGAGGTGGCGTCGGAGGCCAGGGGCTCGGGGCCCGACTATTTAAGGGGCCAGGGGGGAGGTGGCGTGGGGAAGGGGGCACGACGACGAGGAGAGCCCGGGTCGGGGACGGCTCCCATGGCGGCGCGGCGGCGTACGGCGGACGGAGTCCGTCGCTAGCTCGGGGACGGCGCGAGGCTGGGCCGCGGCTTGGCCCGGTGGCTGGGCCGGCCCGGTCGGAAAGGGAAACGTTTTTTTAACATTTTAACAAACAACGAAAATAACAAAAACAAACATAAACTACAATATTATATAGGCATATAATATATCAAAATTTTCAGAAAAATATTTTCTATGACATGAACATTTTTAATATGCCAAATAAAATCCACACAAAATCAGATAAAACAAAGAGTGCTACTGGTCTAATAAAATCCAACAAAAATCATTTTAAAAATGATTTCAAATTTATTTCTCTCCAATTTTCTGTTGTAGGGAATCATGTTATCCTAATTTCCATATATTTTATTTTTGGAGAAAAATAATTTGAATAAAACTCAAATAACTCCAAATTGAAAATAAATTCAAAAGAACTTTGAATTTAATTCTTTGAAACTCCCAACTCATATTTCATATAATTTAAAGAAGTCATTTTATCTTCTCTCATGAAAATCATTGAGCTGCATGAAGTTTATGAATTGAAATATTTCCAAATGAAATTCAATTATTTTCAAATACCCTTTCATTTAATTTAAATGGAAGAAGTCATATCATGTTCGCTCAAGGGTTTTGTATTTGAAAAGAATTTGAATTCATGGAGATCAGAAAGCAAATATGAAAGTTTGGGAAAGTCGTTTTATTCCCTCTCATTTAACTTTCAAAAAGTTTCGAATTCACTCACTTTCAGACAATCAATCAAATCTATCAATTTATTATAACATTCCAAAATTTAGAATTTTGGGATGTTACAGGAACAAATGGTGGAACCGCCCCCTTCTGAAGTTGAGGAGGCAACCATAACCGCAATGTCACCTCTTGCTGCAGTGGGTCAGTACCTGTCCACTAACATTGCCCAAAGCACCTTCCTGCATAGTACTGGGTTGGTTGTTAAGGAAATCGTCCAAACTGCCTCTTGATCAAGATATGCAAGCTCAAAACAATGTTATATCTGTGTTGCAGACACAAGTCCAATCCCTAACAGAGACGCTTTCTGAAACAAGGACACCATTGTTCGATGTCATCAAGATATGCATGGTTTTGAAACAAGGCTATCAGACATTTGCTATGTTGTTCAGGAGCCTAGGAGAAATAAAGATGAAGGTTATGGTACTCCATCGGACAGTACAACATGAAAACATAACAGTCAGGTCAAATGAACTGAGCTTCCGAACTTCTAATGGTGCATTTATCTGCCGGACTATTAACTTTTATGCCAACCTTCATTCTGTTATATGGTTGTAATTTGTTTTGTTGCGATGTAAAATTTGTTCTTAACGGGCAGCGACCGGCTGAAGAAAATAGCAAGCCATTTTTGTGTAGTGTAGGGTGTTCCCTATATTTGCATTGGTGGCGAACTTTGATGCCCGGTGGATGTAATATGTGCAATCACCTTAATAGCCTAGCGTTAGTTTCTAGCTTTTTTATTTCCTTAGTCTTCTTTTTTCCTTGGTTTGATAGTGGCCGCAACAATCATGGGCCAGATACAGGCCATAGGATCAATGGGCCTCCTATGGGCCGTAGGATCAACGGGCGTTCTACGGGCCATTGGATAAATGGGCTTCCAACGGGCCGTAGGATCCATTGGCCACACATGGGTCCAACAATTCGTGTGCCAAAACCGGACCACGACATGGGTCGTAAATGGGCGTAATTGGTATCGGGCTAGCACGGTCATGGGCCGTTAATAGGCTGGAAGATAGCAAAGGCTTAGATTTTATCACGGGATTAACGGGTCATTAATGGGCCCGAATACATGGTGAGTTGGAAACGATGCAATGGGTTAACAGGCCACAAACAGGCTGATTCTAACCACGGGCTGAATTTGGCCCACTAGGCGAACAGGCCACTGATGGACTGGAAGTAATCGAGGGCCGGAAAGGAGCCCAAGAATTTATGGGCCCTTAGTAGGCCTAAAGCTAACACTGGCTGGAAACGGCCCATGTGAATCATGGGTCGTTAATGGGTATAAAGAAATGTATTGTTTATTATGGGCCAGAGTAACCATGGGCCACTAAAGGGCCCAAAGGGACGAAAGGCCTCATATGGGCCGAAGCCATCATGGGTCGTACATGGGACAAAAGTGAAATGGGCTGGTATTATACTGGACGGTCCACACGACGCGGCTGGGCTAAATTCGGAAAGCCAATAACGGGTCATGAGTTACCAGGCCGTAAAATGGGCTATATGTGAACATCCCGTTAATAGGCTTTTCATGGGCCAGCCCATTAGCTTTTGACCAAGTCAAATGGTCCGGCCCGCTAGCTTTCGAGCAAGTCAAACGGGTCGGCCTTTGTAAGCTAAATGGGCCATTGTTAGGCTGTGCCATGTGTCGACATACCATAGGCGCCTATCTATCCAAATGGCCAAATGACACGTGGTTCCTGTTCTTGGGAAACGTAGCATGCAATTTCAAAAAAATTCCTACGCTCATGCAAGATCTATCTAGGAGATGCATAGCAACGAGAGGGGGAGAGCGTGTCCACGTACCCTCGTAGACCGAAAGCCGAAGCGTTTGACAACGCGGTTGATGTAGCCGAGCTTCTTCTCGTTCTGACCCATCAAGCACCGAATGTACGACACCTCTGAGTTCTGCACATGTTCAGCTCAATGACGTCCCTCGAACTCTTGATCCAGCAAAGTGTCAGGGAGAGTTCTGTTAGCACGACGATGTGGTGACGGTGATGGTGAACTGATCCGCGCAGGGCTTCACCTAAGCACTACGACAATATGACCGGAGGCGTAAACTATGGAGGGGGGCGCCGCACACGGCTAGGAATCAATGTTGTGTGTTCT